>NW_012192624.1:195939-217709 GCF_000956335.1 Plasmodium fragile | reverse complement strand
GGGTGCCACTGCTAGTGGTGTGGTGCATAACAAAATTGGCCAACGACTCATCGGATGGTGAACTGATGAACGGATGAACTCATCGGATGATCCTCGGTAATTGTGCTTGGGGGGGGGGGGAAGCCAGGCGAAGCGTCCCCCAGTCCGCAATGCGTGAAAAGGTAAGTCATCGTTTCGGCTTCTTAACACATTCCATGTCTCCATAAAATACTACACAAGGCGCTTTATTTAAAGTCCGCCTTTTTCCTCTTCCAAATAACAATATGAGAATCGTTTTCTTATGTTATACATCCTGCGAATCTAGATCCGTGGACCTGCACAAAAACGTGTATATATATATGTGCACAAGTTCAACATAAGGTAAACATCCTTGCACCCCCACTGCCCCATTATATATATATATATATATGTGTATATATATATTTATTTACAAAAATTGTTACATCATCTATTTAGTGCTCTAAGCCCAGAGATGGGGACACCACCTGCATATCCCATATCACTATGCGAACCTAAGCCATATCCTCGGCTCCCGCTAGAAGAAGAGCTATAATGTCGAGTAGAGCTGCCAATGCCTTGCGAATAATCGTTATACCTAGAGTAACTAGATGTACTTGGTCCATCTGAAAAATTCGAAGACGAACCAACACCACTTGGGGAGGCATCTTTATTTCCAACTGTTGGGTATTTTGTAGGGATAATTAGAGGTTCTATATCTGAATCTAAAGTTTTGAACAATCTGTCCTGTCCATATATACCTATATCTCTTCTGCTGTCATAAAACAAATTTAAACTGGAGTCACCACTTCCGCTGTTCATGGAATTAGAAGGTCCACTTTGAACTGGGTCACTAAGTGGGGAGTCATCCAAGGCATCTTCCAACATCAGAGGTCGGTACTCATTATCATCCAAATTTTGTCTAAATATAGAATCAGGGAAGTCACCTGATTTTAAACCTGGTCCATTATTGGTATTATCGGATACGTTGCCAATACTTGAAAGATCCCTATTACTAAAGTTCTGTGTGCCTAATCCTGCATAGCTGGGTTGGACGCTCACCTTGGTTATAATCTCTTCGCTATCCCCTTTAATCTCAATATTGGCATCCTCAGATTTATTCAACAGTGTATCCTGTTCTTCTGTTGTCTTGTTTTCTGACTTTTCAATTTCCTGTACGTTTTCTGATTTTTTTTTTTTCTCATTAATGTACATTCCTAGGCCTACTCCACCTGCTATGGCTGTTGCTAGTGCCACAATGGAGCCTATGGAATACAAGGCCATTTTCTTCTTCTTGTTTTTCTTCTTCTGCAGTTCCTGGTCAATCGACTTTAATGAATCCACTGAAGCCGCATTGACGTACCTCCTTTGCGCCAGACATGGTGTGAAATAGTACAATACGACAAGCGATTGGAAGATAAAAAAAGCGTTGGATACTTTCATTATGGGAAGGGGGTGGAGATATGAAATTTGAATTTGGTGTGGGTATAATCTTTTTAAAGGCACTGGCGGATAAATGTGCGAGGGGAAAGTGCGTGCAAATTTCGCATACGCGGCTGCGAGTGTTTTTTTTTGTGCACGTATATATGTAAAAAGAGAAAAACCCTAGGAGAATTTAAAACTGGTACCACTCATAAATTATAATTAGGGAATTTTTTTTTTTTTTTTTTTATGAGCAATTAAAAAAGGTGAATTTTTATTATTTTTTTATTTTATTTTTTTTTTGTTTCGTTGACTCTTCCGATTACAGTGATAATATTGTCACGGCGCCGTTTTGTAAAATGCTGCAATTGTGTTATTTCCCCGTGTTTTGCTCATTACAGTGTTGCTACACTTCACCTTTTTGCTCCTTGACCACTTTGCTCCTTCACCGCGCTGCTTATATTCACCCTTTTGCTCATATTTTAACCGTGTTGATTTACTTCCCCGTTTTGCTCTTTTTTTTTTTTCCCCCCTTTTATGGCGTTTATGTAATGTCCGGCGCACAAGTGCGTATGTTCCTCAAATATTTTTTTAACAGTTGCGAATACAACGATGGTAAAGTTTAAAACAGCATTTGCCATAATAAAACATAGGAAAAAAATAATAAAATAAAATATGAGCAGACAAGGAGAATTTTTTTTTTATATTTTTTTTTTTTTTTTCTCCTCAAGTGCCGAAATGTAAAATTAAATGAGTAAATTATTGCGACATGTGCTACTTCTTTAATTAATTTCTTTTCCCCAAAGTTTGTGTGCCGATAATGTTGGGGGAAAAAATGCATAAGGAAAGGTAAAAGTGTACACACAGGCGGGAAACATATATGTACATATGATCATTTTACACAAACTTGAGCATATGCTTGGTTGCCTTTAGAAGGGGTTGTTACACACTGCGAGTGGGAATGCTATTTTCTTTTTTTTTTTTTTTTTCCTCTCCATTTTTGTCTATACATTTACCACATTGGACGATGCTTATGATCCATTCCTGCCTCCGTAAGTTACATACACATGTGGGCCCGTAACTGCAAAGGGGTGGTCAAATGCGACGGACGCGCATGCGTTAAAAGGTGTATTTTTTTTATTTCCCCTTTTTGATGTATCGCCTGAACACATGTGCACCCTGCAGGGGCCGGAGGTACCGAATGGGGTTTATAGGCCCCGTAATCGGGTGGGGTCCGGGTTGGCAGTTGGGCTGCGGAACGTTGCCGGGGAGTAATTGTACGCGCGTTAAACCAAAATGGAAACAAAATTAAATTAAAGCGACAGGACGGCATATGCCAATAACAATACAAGTACACGTGTACAAGCGTGTAAGCGTATGACCATTCATAATTATTTACATCCTTCATCTTTGACAAATTTTGAGTGTATGTCTACTTGAAGGGATAATCGTTTGGGAAAAAAAAAAAAAAAAAAAAAAAAAAACTGACGCTGCAAAGCTAAACTTAACAAATTTGTTCCCCCGTTGTTGACTCCCCTCCATGGCACAGTGCGCTTTTTTTTTGTTTGTTTTACTCCGGGGCGACGTGCCGTTGTGAAGTTGACCTGCGCATGGCAATATGCGCGGTCAAGTTAACTGGCGCCACGACATTACACACGTGTATACATATGTATATAATTATATATGTGCAAGCGTAAAATGCTGAAGGGAAAAATCCCCATCGGCTCTCTTTCCATCCCCGTGTCGTAAATCCCATGCAACATCCCACTAACTGGACAAAACATGAGATAAAAAAAAAAAAATTACTTCCCTTGTCATGTAACCGTTCGGTCGTTTTCAAATTTTGCCAATTTTGACATGACCAAAGGGACGAAGATTTGACAATATGTCTTCTTCGCAATAGTGACGATTAAGCTGATTTGTTTAATTCATTTATTTTATATATATATATTTTTTTCTTCCTTTCCAACCCCAGTTGGCCACTCAAAAAAGGGGCAACTACTGCGCCCAACATGGGAGACAATTTGTACTTTTAAAAATATCACTCCAATGGTGAACTACGAAAATGCTCACATGGCCAACCAGGCGCCATACTACTATATGAGTGTAGCGGTAGCAACTGTTCAGCCCATGAACTTCTTCACCAAAGGGAAATACGCAACGGAGGTTGTTGGCTAAAATATTTTGTTCATCTCATGTCGTTAAGCTTCCTTCCGTCTGAAGCATTATTTGATAAGCGTCCATTTTAAAGTGATGTCGAACGTAAAATTGTCACAGTAAGCGGGGGAGGTAACAAATGCGTGAAGAACATATTGGATACCCCATCACGCATTATGCACATATGATAATCGTTTTTAATCACGTACAGACCCGTGCTAAAAGAGAACTCCACGGAACGCATGGGTCAAAAAGCGTTTAGACGAGTGATGTGAACGATACGCCAAATTTCACAAACGCGCTGCTACTACGCGATGGTTATATTTTGTTCTCATGCTTTTCTTTGTTCATTTATATTCTTCCTCAATTAAGCGTGCACATTTCGGAATACCCATGAGGGGGACAAAAATTATGTGAGTTGCAAAAACGTAAGACTTTTCGAATATTTTCCCTGTGGTTAATTTTTCCTTTGTACTCTCAAAAGTGGACAATCCAGTCGCCCACATTTATGTACACATTTGTATAGCACGTAATGAATTCATTTTAATACTTTTTTTTTTTTTTTTTCCTTTCTTCCCCTTTTGTGTGTGAATTGTTACGAACGGAAACAACACTCTTTTTGTGCGTAGCTCGAAGATGGTACAAAAGAATGCATACGTGCGCTTCTCCGTGCGAGTCGGTTATCTTAAGAGGGGATAGGGAAAAGAGTAACACTCCATCCTTTGGATAGTTACCGTAATGCTTGTCAAAATGGGCAAGTACAAAAAAGAAGCCTTTAACAGGGTATATTCTTCCCCTCCCCATACATACGCCATAATATACACATAATCTTGTCCTCCCCACGAAATGGAAAAAAAACACACATTGCATTATGATCAATGACTATCCTTCGCGTACGTATTCTTGTCGAATACACCAACACGAACAAATGCACATCTGTACATTTGAGAGTAGAATGGAAAGGGAAGATATTGCAGAAGAAAAAAAAAAAAAAGAAAAAATTGTAAAGTGAGAATTCTTTGCACCCCATGCGACGTTACACTACCTATACATGAAAATCGCCTCTTTCCCATTCAACCAAACTAGCGTGACGAAAAAAAGGTGCCCCCTAAGATGTGTTCTTTCACTGGAGTGTTCCCCCACTGCCTCTCTTCTCCCTTAACCAATTTGTTCATTTTGTAACAAGTGCAGTGTTTATATACATATGCGTGGGGAAGCGCCGTTTAAGAAAACAAAACTTTGTACTTTCACTTTTCGTGTGGGTTTATTCCTTCACCGAATATGCATAGAGCCTTCGCGCGCCGCTCAGTAGGTGTACATAGAGTACACATGTGTACATACGTACAAACATAAATGCGCTGATTTATACATGCCTACATCTACATGCACCTTCGTCCTTTTGACGCCACGGTAGAGGGTTGACCTTTCCCTCCCCTGCCCTCTCTTTTTATAATAAGCCCCATGGGGAAGGGGACAACAGGATGCACAAATTGCGTACACGCGGGACAAGTCGAATACGTGGTGACTGATTTCACTCTTCGGGGGAGAAAGCATAAAAATGTAGCAAATGGGGGTAATTCGAACGGAAAGAAAAGTGAAAACAACAGGGGGGGAAAGCCTGAACAGCGTTGGCGGCATAACTATATATATTATATTAAGAAAGAATCAACCCTTTTGCGCTGTCGGAACGATGCATACACAAATATATAAAAAGTGTATGTTCGTGCTCTCAGGCATGAGCACTTTCAGAAGTACCCATACTTCTATGCACCCCCCCCCCCCCCTTTACACTACACGTCGCACACAACGGAAAGGTAGGACATTTTATTTTACATACATGTGAGTATGGCCTCGAGGTGCATGTGGCCATTCACCCCATGAGCAAAAGGTCCTTGCTATGTAGATACCCCTAGTCGTCCATGCCTTTGCATGTTCGCTGACTCCCAGGGGGGGAGCACAGTATGCTATATTCATCCTTCCTCTTTTTTTCCTGCGCCATTATGTGTGATGCATGCGATGAATCGCCCTCACCCCCACCCCTTATGAGCAGAGCATTGTGCCTGTTCGAATGTGGGAACTTGGCGACGTGGCTAAGCAAAGTCGGTCATGTTGGGTTCGTAAACTGTGATAGTGGGCGCTGTGCAACATGTGGAAAGTGTTCATTTCTCGTGTTGGCCAAGCACCATCGCGCGTTGGGTATATCTATATAAATAAATATATATAAATATATATAAATATATATAAATATGCATAAATATTTATATATATATATACATAGAAGAAATGTAATACAATACCATCGCATCACGCCCACATTATTTATTTGGGCATTTCTTCCCAACCCGGGGGAGAAAATCCCCGCGTCATCGCGAACTGTTCATAGGGAGGTACGTACATTTTTTTTTTTGCTACGAAAAAATACGTGAAGCGTGCATAAAAAAAGTGAGGGATGCGTCATATGAACAAGGGAGCACAATTGAATGTGGGCAGTGCGCATACGCAGCGCGGTGGGTTAAAAAAAAAAAATTTTAATTTAAAAAAAATTGCCTGCACAAGGGTAACAAATAAAATGCGCAAATGCGCAAAATAGCAATTCGCATATGTTTAGCAATTTGGTACATTTAAAAAATCAACGCAAATTTTAACATGCTATATGAAGTACAAATTATTCAAACCACTTAAAACCAATTAACCAATCCCAAACAAACCAACCCGCGCAAGCGAACTTATAATGAAACCCCTCAAAAAACTTTTGACCATACAAAAAAGCTATACAAGGAAAAATTTATAATTTTAAACTTTCCTACAGTTGAAAATTTTATGCCCCCACAAAGAGTAAATAAAAAAACTTCGAACGTTTTTTTTATGCTCCTGTGAAGCTATATTTTCTCACTAGCTATTGTATATATACTGCAAAGGCGTATAAAAAACAGCCACTCGCATTTCGAAATTTTGACCAGGCGTTTAAAAGTACTATCAGATTTACCAAAGAAAACGAATTGACACAAACGAACATTTTTTTTATGTCGTTTAAAACCGTCCCACGTTGCCCACGCTACCAATGTATTGTATGTGATATCACGTACTCGATTGCATACCAACGTTGTTTCATACATTAATGCTCAGTTAAATTAAGCTCAGCATTTTTTACCAAAGAGGAATTTTGCAAAGAGCAGAATTAAGAAAAAAAAAAAAAAAAAAAGGAAAAAAAAACAGCTATTCAGTGCGTCCTCGCAGGATTCAGATCTTATAAGAAACACATATCCATTTTTTACGTACCCATTTTATGAGCCAAAAGGTTCGTACCGCATATCAATAGTGAACAGACAAATCAGTGAAACCAAAATCATTTTCGCGCCATCGGCCACCCCTGAAAAGATCAGCTGCCGTATTATTGTTAAGTCATATATTTCCCCCCCCAAAAGTGTGGAAAGTCTTTTGTCACCGCAATAACTGCCACCCACGTGTGAATGCACATTATAAAAGGGAATCGCCCCCGTTCCCCCACAAACCGACCCACAACTGTAACCTAAAACGCAAAGCAACTGCACAGCGAAATAGACAAAGGACCTACAAGTTATGCACACACATATACATGCATGCCTCCTCGCATATGTATATGTACCCCCTATGACACACTCAGATCAAAATACACCCCAATGAGAGGATTCACTCTTCCTATGAATATATATATATAAATTTATGTTACTATGATTTTCAATAAATCAGTATTTCGAAGAAACCAACAGAAACGAAGAATCAGGTTGATCATCTTTGCCTGTTCCAATGTCAATGAGGGAATTCCCTAGCATATGTTTAATGCATAAGTCGACACACAAACGAAAGAGGACTCTTTCTGATCCAGGCGTCATACATAAATATAAAGGCACATTTGTATATTAACACAAATACAAATACATATATATACAGACTTATCATTCACCCGTTTTGCAAAGTCCTACCCTGGGGTCCCCGCTCCGATTGACGTAGTGTTTTTTTATATGCATAGTGCTAATATAGCGAAATCCCTACTAAGACAAGGAAGGCAGAGAAGGAAAGCCCCCCTCGGCTGGCCACCACCCTACGCGCGCTTTACATAGCACCCCCGTGGTACCCCCCCCCACCCACCCACCAACCCGACCCTCCCCCATATTTAATAGAAGCACAGCCATTTGTAATGTGTCTTGCTTGTGGGTAGCAGAGGAGAGTAGGAAAAAACGGACAACAGGAGAATTGGACCATAGCTGACGCTGGGAAGCGAAGAGGCTAAAAAAGTGGAAGAGGAGACAAGTGAAAAAAAAAAAAAAAAAGTGACAGGTGAACAAGTAACAAAAATAACAGAGGATAGGCGAGGAAGTAGCAAAAAATAACAAGTGAAGGGGCAACAGGAAACAGGTGCGTGTCCCCCACCACAAATCAATCATGAGCTAACACATGCAAGAAGGAGGAAACACACAACACAGTTCATGTAGACAGGGAGAGATAAAAAAAAAAAAAAAAAACTGACCAAGTAGTGCACAACTCATATCCCCCCACACCCAAATATACGGTTATATAAATGCGTGTTAAAGTATTTTGTAATCCCAACTCTGATAGCAACAGTCAAACAGTAAATAAACATCATGTATCGATGCACACGCCAAGGAGAAAAAAGGAATCCACGTAGCGCAAGAAGTTGAAGAGTACCCCCTCCAACGATACCCCATTTTGTGTATATTACAGGGCGTTTTTTTTTTTTTCCTTCTTCTTTTTTTTAGCCAATATATATATATAATTATTATTTATACTGTCCGTTGTAGTGCGCGTTTCCACCACGAAAAGGATACCCCCTTAAAGAAGATATTACCACGCAAAAACGTTACATGTGCATATGTAATTATCCCAGCACATGCACACACCACGTCGCATGTTGGGCTCACGAAGGCAAAGAAATTCAAGAGAAAGCACCCCGTCCGCGCCCCATTTGGGAAAAATAAAACTCGCCGCGATAAGATACATATATAGAAGAATGTACAATTTGCTATAGCCTCAAGTAAATTTTTGCTCCACGATACTTTTTTTTTTTTTTTTTTTCCCTGTTATATAATCTGCCTCTGTTGCAGCGTCTCAGCGCTGTATATATGCCCCATCTCCCTTGCCATTACAAGTTGATGCACTAAAAAGAATAAATAAAAAAGAAGAAGAACGAGAAGAGGACAGTTTTTGTCAAGTACGCAAAATTGGCGCATATATTTTCACCTTTCTGAGGAGGGACTTCCCCGAATTGAAGCAGCGAAGAACAGAAAAGGACGTTGTTTCCCCTCAAAAGGATACCCATTGGATGTCTCCACCAGAAGCAGCAGCAACACCACCCCTCTGAATAAGACAGCCCCTACATAGTAGACGTTAACTTAGCCAGAGTATATTTTGTATAGTTGCAAGCGTGAACGCACCGCGCATTTTCCCGACCACACGAAAAATTTGAGAATTGCTAATAACACACGTGTATATATTTTCTGTTGACCAAAATGAACGTCTTCGAAGGAATCGAAAAGAGAGTTATAATTAAGCTGAGGAAGGAATGCTTTGAAAAGGAGAAAAATATTTCATCCCTACTAGACATCTCCAGAGAATTATGGGAGGAGAAACTCAAATTTATCGGGTGCAGCATCGTGTCAGAAATAGAAGAAGATGTGCAAGCACCAGAAGAAGAAAGATGCAGAGTGTACCTCCTCTCTGAAAGCTCCCTCTTTATCTACAAAGATATGGTGTTTATAAAAACTTGTGGAAAAACAAAAGTATTATTTTTCATTCCCTTTTTGGTCGATTTGTTAATACTGAAATTTACGAATAAATATGCTTTGAAGACCGATGGAATATACGACGAAAATTTTCTTGCCAAAAATGATTTGACCGACGTTGTTGCTTTTATTGGGGACCATTTCGAATACGCATTCTTCACACATATGAATTATCAGAACAAAACGAAGGATGGCTACTACGAGCAAGAGTACCCACACAAGTCCATTGAGGATGAAAAAATATTTTTCCAATTTTTCTTCAAGAATTTTCAGTTTGCCAACACCCCCCTGCCGCATGGGAGAAATCACTACATCTTCTTTGCGCAGGTCAGTGAGGTACAGAGCAGTACTGCTAATGGATCTACGAACGCAGCAGTCCACTTCCCCTCAAGCGCTCAAAAGTTCTGCTCAGAAATGCACTTATTTGGAATCAACAAATACAGCGACAAGGCGAAGTTCCATGAAGTGTATTTGAATAAGGACTCCTTAGACATATTTCTACCCAGAGGGGAAACACAAAAGGTTTATGAAGAGCATGAAAAAACGGACATATGCTGTAGCGAGAATTCTTATGATTACGCAGAGTGCTCTTCGAAAAGTACAACGAACACGAGTACCAGGTACAAGGACACGGTGAGTCCATTTAAACATGTTGAGGATATGGGCTACTATGGACATATGCGCAAAGAAGCGTTTTCCAACTTCCACTTGAAAATCACCGACATGGGTGACAAGAATTTGAATGAAGCCGTTAGTGAGGACACCGCGTCGTACAGAAATGAGGAATTCGCTCTGGGGGGCAGCAGTCACAACAGGGGAAGCAGCATCACCATTGCAAGCGCGATGACAACCGTGACGGACGATCAGAAGCTACTCCTCCCGCCAACCCTGAACGAGAACAAATACGCGCAGGGCGAATTGCACCCCTTGGATGGAAGAAGTCGAGGAGATGTTAAAGTTGAACAAAAGAGGGAAAGCAACCCCGGAAGCAACGGATACATAAACGAATTTTACCTTCCAAATGAATCCATGGCAAAGGACAAAGAGGTAAGAAGTGGACACGATGTCTTCGCCACATCATCTCAGTGTAGCTCCAACGGCAGTAATGTAATTCACTTAAGGAATGCCTATTCCAGTTTGAACAATTGTAGCGCCTTAGATAACTGTCTCAAACTGGGCGGTACAGAACTATCCTCCGCTGCCTCATCACCGAGGAGTACCCGACACATGAAACACGTGGACAGTGGAAAGCCCCAGGTGTGCGTAAAGAAATTAGATACAAATTTGTATGAATGCTCACACGTACAAAATAACAAGGAGAAATTTCTATACAACGAATTTTATTTTACGCCATGTGGTTATTCATGCAATGTCTCACACAAGAACAACTACTACTGTGTTCATTACTCTCCGGAAGATTTGGTGTCGTACGTCTCGATTGAACTTTCAAGTACCTTGAGGAGCGACAGCTTTGTCAGATTTATGGCTAACCAACTCAGTTTTTACGGAGCAAAGGTGCTTTACGTGGTGAATTATCATTACGATTTTGAAGGAAGCGGTATTGGAAATCGTCTTGGAGGAGTATCTTCCCCCACCTCAGAGGCCACAATCCTACACAGAAATATGTGCAACAACATTGTACTGAACAACGAACAATATTACGCTATCCTTTGCATGAAGGAACTCACAATAGGATTTCTCAAAATACAGTATTTTGTATACGAGTTGAAAAGTGTTAGCGACGTTAGGGGAATCAATCTCTCTGTCCCAAGTGAAACAAGCAAGCAAATTGGAAATAACTTCGTTGTCACTCCTCTACCCAATCACGCAATAAATGACATGTACACATATAGCTACCTATTCTGCAAGCACAACAGAGTGATGGTGGTGGATATAGGTACAGAATGTGAGGATAACACTGGATGCTTGGAGCCGAGCACCCCCTGCAGGAATAGTGAAACCACCTCGTGTAGAAATTTCTCAGAAGATTCGCTCATGATGAACGAAGGGGGTTCAAACGAACGTGACGGAGACTGTAACGGAAGAAGGACGGCACTTAACTCCACACGCGGGTTGGACAGCACCGCGAACAATGCAGACCATGGAAAGGGCGCATCCCCAACCGGCGCAGTACAAATAACGCAAACGAATGAAGAAGAGTGCCCAGAAGAAAAACATAAAGAAGAAATGATAAACTACTATCGCAAAAACAAAATCGAAATGTTCACGCTGAGTACAATTCTAAATGAAGACATAGACACATCAGTTGTATGTATAAATTTACAAAAAATACTTGCACAGTACATTCGATTTAAAAAAAACCTTCCAAGTGTAACTCCATTCTATTCTGTTAAAAGTAATAATGATGATGTAGTGCTTAAATTCTTATATGGACTGAATTGCAATTTTGATTGTGCATCTGTTGGGGAAGTAAAAAAATTAACAACGCTGCTTCCGGATATCGCCAGAGAAAGAATCATTTATGCTAACACTATAAAAAGTATTAACTCGCTCATATTTGCAAGAAATGAAAATATAAATCTGTGTACATTTGACAATATTGAAGAGTTGAAGAAAATCCTCAAATATCATCCCAAGTGTTCTCTACTACTGCGCATCAACGTGGATTTTAAAAATTACAAATCATATATGTCTTCCAAGTATGGAGCCAATGAACACGAATGGGAAAACATACTCGCCTTTGGAAGAAAACATAATTTAAATATCGTAGGGGTCTCTTTTCATGTTGGCAGCAATACAAAGAATCTCTTCGATTATTGTCAAGCCATTAAATTGTCTAGGGATGTGTGGAACATGAGTAAAAAAATGGGATACAATTTTCAAATTTTAAACCTCGGGGGAGGATACCCAGAAGAATTAGAATACGACAATGCTAAGAAAAATGAAAAGAACAAATATTGCACCTTGAATACATCGGAGCTAAAGAAAGATATACAGAGCTTCCTTAATGAAAAGTGCGTGATGAAAACAAAGTATAACTTTTACAACTTTGAGAAAATTGCCCTTGCTATTAATATGTCCATCGAACACTATTTTAAAGATATAAAGTCCAAACTCAGAATCATTTGTGAACCTGGAAGATATATGGTTGCTGCTTCGTGCACTTTGGCTGTTAAGGTTATTGGCAAGAGGCACCCCACGTTCCACCCAATTAGACTCAGAGACATGAAAGGAGTTGATCCGCTTAATTTTGCCAAGGGGGGCGCGCAACCAGAAGGGGGAGATAGCGCAGAAGCGAACAAAGGCGAGGGAGACGTCGATGAAGCGATCACCGGTGAGGGGGTCATCGGTGAGGGGTACAGCAATCATGTGAACAGCAGTGAATGGGGAAAGACGACAAACCAAGTGCAGGAGGGGGTAAACGGAGGTGCCACGAATGAGGGGGAAGGCTCGAACAACGCAGAAAAGGGTAAGAACGCGGAGGACCTGCTGCTCCTCAGCCACACCACCCTTACCTGCAACGACAATTCCAAGTTAGGAAATATAACAAACATAAAGAGAAAGGTGGTCAGCATTAACGACAATAGGTACAACTACTACTCTTACTACGTCAGCGATAGCATATATGGCTGCTTCAGTGGTATTATATTTGACGAGTACAATAGAGCCCCAGTGTATGTAATTCGGAACCAAGGAGATAGCAATAATACTCCATGTGAAGATTTGGTAACTTCCCCTCTGTATCTAGCAAACATATTTGGACAATCCTGTGATGGGTTAGATATGATCACATCCATTACATACCTACCAGAATGCTATATTAACGACTGGGTCATATATGAATATGCAGGAGCATATACATTTGTTAGCTCTTCCAAGTTTAATGGTTTCAATAAATGCCAGAAAGTGTATATTTTCCCGAAGAGCTCCTTTTCCTTTCTCAAGTGATGGTTCCGCTCCGGGCGCGTGGAGAAAAATGAGAGTGCTGTTGTGCTGCTTTCTGTGGGGGAGAGCCACACGGATGTACGGAATGGCCACCGGAGAGGGATTCGGAATCCTCATCTTCAGGACAGGCCAAGCCATACGAAGCGATGTGAAGCGAAGCGAGATAAGAGGGGCAAGTGAAAAAAAAAAAACAGCAAAAAAGAGAGAAATAAAAATAGCATAATGTGAAATGCAAAAAAATAGCATAATGTGAAATGCAAAAAAATAGCATATTTTAAAAGGCAAAAAAATAGGATATTTCAAAATGAAAAAAAATAGCATATGAGACACATAACAATGACACACTCCCCAAATTACCTTTAAAAAAAATTAACAGCAATTACCTGTGAGCACACACACGTACATACTTGTGCGTTGGGTGTTGCCTTTATTTTTTAAATTCACTGCATTTGTGTACAGCGGCAGGATGTGACAACTTCGATGAAACAGTCGTGTGAAACTTCACCCAATGTAATTGCAAAATGGAAACAGCTTTAAGTTTATGTATAGTTACAAGTGTTAATCTGCATGGCAGAAATAGGACAAAGGGGTGGAAGCGACCGGTAAAAATGTAACACCGACGCTGGCACCACGGAAGCAGCGTATAAGCTCATTTGCTCATCCGCTGAACTGTGCCCGCTCCTGTCCCCCACCCTTCGGGCGATAGAAAAAAAAGCCCATTTTGTTTTTTTTCCTTCGTCTCACCAGAGACGGTGCATCTTACCCGTTTATGCCGCTCTGCATGCCTCTTTAATTAAATAACTGAACTAAATGACAATTCAAATGAAAAAACTGTATCAATTTCTTTAAAAAAAAATTAAAAAAAATAAAAGCGAACCACGGGGGACCGTTGTAGGGAGAGAATACATATTCACGTTGCTATCCACATCTGAATGGAATGGCAACGCCGCCTTTTCCCTTCACGTATCAACCGGGACGGCCCCATTTTTCACGCGCTTCGGCCGCTGCCGCAACTTAAAATTGAAGTGCCTTCCGTGCGAATGCACAGAGGGTTTCTTGCGCTGGGTGCCTTCCCCCAGGCTCAAATTGATGGACCGCTGCTTCTCCGTCACAGAACTCGACTCCTGCACGTCGGAGTAACGCTGTGGAGCGGTATACCCATCTTCTTCGCTGACCCCGTACGACATGCCCTCGTCTAGGTAGGAATCCTCACCATTGGGTTGGTCTACGAGTCGATCGCTTGACGTGTCCACTTCCGCCGCGCCAGCACCCTCGAGGGGGTCCCGAGTGAAGATATACTTGCGCCCCTTCTGGTAAGAGACTGGCTTGGTCATTTTGTCCCGGTTGACAGCCAACCCCCCCCGACTAATTACAAACCTATGAATGGCCTTCTCAATAAAGGTATAATTTTTAACATCATGTTCTTGCATGAGTTGGTATAGCATAATGAGTTGGTAAGCCAGGGGTCTCTTAGCAGACCTTGAAGGATACTCATACACATGTGATGCACACCATTTGCTAAGTGCAATAAGAAAGTTATTTTTTACGTACTGTTTGGAAACGAGGAAATTTAAACAAACGAAGGGATCTTCCAACTGATTAACATCCTTATCACCCTGGAAATTATCAATACGCTTCAAAAATTCATCAAGTAAATCTTTTTCATATACCTCCCAACTGTATTTAAGTAGCTTCACTTTTTTCATAAGATCGAACAGCTCCTGTGTGGTTAATAATTTTAATTCCTTCTGCTGTTTCTCATCGAGGACGTAATAAATGACATCGTCATGAACATCCAATCGTCGCAGACACCCCACAATGCAACACAGGTTGCTATAGTCGAACAAGTTTACATTTTTTACCATGGATTTACATAAAGTCCTCATGAGGTCCACATTGGAAATATTTAAGCTTGCAAAACAGACCAGCAAATCTACATACTCCTGTGGATAAAATTTCCAACAGTATCTAACAATGGCATGAAAAACTTGAACAAATAATACCCGTGGAAATAAATTCGCTTTGCAGTATAAATTAATTAGGAGGATGAAGTGTCTGGGCTCCATATGATTTATTTGCTTTACAAAGACATGAGCAAATGTTTTGTATAAGTTATCATCTGCCAGGTTCATTTTTTCAAACGAGCTCAGCAGCAACAGTGCGTCGAAATATTTAAACTCATCACATCTGTCAATAGCATGTCGCGATATCTCACTCCACAAAACGACGTCTTGTATTCTTTTGTTACTGCAGTTCTCTGAGAGTACTCTCAATTCCTGGCTCTTCATTTCTTTTATGTGTCTGTAGTTACTTTCCAGTATGATTTTTCTGGTCAGCTCATCGGGTGGGGTACTTGACCCGAACAGCCTCCGCTGCTCTGCGGGGGGTGGCAACCACTTCCGGGGGACTTTCCACCCATTCGGCGTCAACCTCACAATCGATTTTGCCCACCCGATCATTTTTTTTTTTTTTTTTTTTTTTTTTTGTGCCCACTTGTGAGGCGGCAACGTCCAACTGATAATTTCCAAAGGGGCATCTGCGGCGATGCATTCGACTTGCAACCTTAACAGAAGCTCAGCAAAAAAAAAAAAAAAATGCTAAGTCATCTATCACCCCGAAGGCATTACATTACATTTATGTTAACCATTTTGTTTTTTTTTTGTGTGTGTATTGTCGTACTAGCTTTTCCGGCGCTTTCCACTGGTGTGTGTCCCAAAGAACGATCAGCGATTTTCTCTCATGCACTGCGTGCGTGAGTTGCTCGCTTAGTAAAAATAACTGTGCCCTGCAGGTGACTCGGTCGAACGAATTGAAACAGTTGCACTTTTGCGCCACATCACTTGCGCGCAAATAGATCGGCGGTAGCCCCTTCACTGGATCCTTCCGCCCAAACAAAGCATACATAATATGTATATATATGTTTGGTATTTTTTTTTTTTTTCCGTTGTTTATCCCTTTTTTTGCTCCCCACCCCGGTGCGTTTTATAATCCTGGTGCATTTCTCCAGAGGCGACGCCATTATTAGCCAAGCGCGGGGCGACTTGTACATGGCAAACAGCACCAAAAAAAAAAAAAAAAATAATAATAATTTTCTTTTCATAAAATACACACCATGTTGTCACTCAACGGGGGAGCAAATCTGGGTTAATAACAGAAGTCAGGCCAAAATTGAAAAACCTGCGTGGGCACTTGCCTTTGCAACGTCTTTGTCGCTCCATTGATCCGTCGCGAATCTGCGCCGTAGCATCATGGACCGCCTGCAAGATAAGCTGCGGCAGGAACGGACCAACGACCAGCCCATCCTCAACCGGTGTGACTTCGACATAGTTGAGAGATACGTGGATTCTTCGAGCGAGGAGGAAGGCGGTCTCCCCGATGAGCAACGTGGAGATGAGAAGCAACACGGTGCCGAAGAACAACAGCGTCATGAGGAACAATACCCAAGTTGCCGCACCAGCCAGACGGGCGACCCCCCGCGGCTCAGTTTCCCACCAGCCCTGCACCGCAGCCTGTTGAACTTGCAAAAAGACGACCTCCAGGAGAGGCTAAACCTGGGTAAAATTTATGGCGCGCTTGATGCGGAAACCGCTTCTAAAATTACCAAAAAAGCCCATCCTATTGATGGAAGGAGTCGTGAGGACGGAAATAGCCAACCAAACGGACGCGAACAGGTCAACCATGGCGATGTTGAGAGAAAAGGAGGGAAGAATGAAATGAAGGAAAAGCACAAATTGACCTTCCAACTAAACCAAAACGAAGTAGCAAAACTGCAGTGGACAAACCCAGTCAGCGATGAAGAAGTAAGAGAAATAAAAAGTTTTAGTGAAGTCAAATTACATCAAGTACGTTTCGATTTTGAAGGAAAATTAAGAATACAAATAAACGAAACTGAATTGAATAAAAAAAAAAAAAAAAAATATTCAATCATTTCGATGGACTATATCACCACAATGATGAACCACTTAATAGTGGGTACACATTTCCAGAACTGATTTTTCTGTGTCAAAGTTCGAATAGCAGTCAAGTCTGTATAGCTCTGAAAATTATGACCAACGTTTTTGTTAATTCGCATTTAAGAACTTTCTCCTTTGAAGAGAATTTAACATCCTACCTCTACCGTGACAAAAATGCCCTCCCGACAAAGGACAAATACTCCTTTGGGTTCACGTACAGAAGATTTTTCAACTACCTGAACAGTGACTTAAACCTATTTGACAAGCTCCTTTTCTTACTTAGGCACTGCAGGAATAAGAATATCGAATTGGGTTCTGTGCATTGCTTGGCTAGCTATACCTTCCCCAACAATGTTTGCGCTTTGAACGAAGACGTGGTGTTTGATTATTGGGGGGAACGAGACTCACCCGTTCTCACATTCGTTCACGACTACGAGGTGTTTTCCTACCTGGACTTTTTCAGCGACAGCGCCTTTCTGTTCGAAGGGTGTAATGTTTATTTTTACGACACGCGCAAGAGGGGGGAAGCTAAAGTACCTACTAACGAACACACCTGCGAATATGAGAATAAGTCTGATAAAGAATACGCAGAGGGGGGTAACTCCCCTGGTGAAGTGAAACTGGGGGGTGAGGAGACGGGGCACTCGCCAAACGAGTCCGAGCAGTGGGGAGGCAACGACTGGTCCAAGGTGGCCAGGAAGTTAGAAAAGGGAGAAGTAGCAGGGAAGGAGAAGGAAGACAAATCAAAAAGGGAAAAATGGTCAAAAGAACAAAACGTAATGATGACAAAAGTGCCCGTAGAGGAAGAGCTCATCGCTCACCTCAAACCGCTCAGCAGCACCACGGACGACCTACAAGAGATGCAGAAAATAAATCTTAAAATGGTATTGCTGAGGGACGTTGACGGGTACACATATGAGGATGTTCTCACCAACATAAGTACCATTCTACAAAACAATTTCGGCGTGGTCCAAGTGGAAAACAGTTGTGTATGCCTTTTAATAGGTCTGCTGTCCAGATGCAAGCAGCAAATAAACCTACTCACATGTACAGACCTCATAACGAACTTAGAAAAAATTTACGAATCGAAGATAATAGGAAGTGAATTGAACAAGGAGAGGGAAGATCGAGGAATAAACCAAGCGGATTATGTTGAAACAAATTTTACATACAATTTAATAACGCTGATAAAGTATGCGATCATATACAATTACGATAAGGACTTTTTAAAAAAATTTAAAGTCCTTTCCTTTTTGCTATTTTATAGAAGCCTTCCGTTTATTCGAAATGGTGGGGACAAAAAGGAGGTCTTTTTTTTGGGGAGCGAAATTTTGAAGGTATTTAGAGTATTACTCTTTTGCAACTTGTACACAGAACCGGTTGATTATTTTCATGACCTCATTAATTATGTACACAAAAGGGGCATCGATAATGATGATGGCATTTACAAAAAGTTTCTCTCACAAGTGTTTTTATATTTAGCCACTTACAATGTTTTGGGAGGGAATGTGGATTTGTCAGGATTCCTGTACACGAATAAAATTATGAACACGCTGCAGATGCAGGTGGGGGCTCTTTTTCGCCATGAAGAGGTGAAGGGGCAACCCGGCGTGACAGCGAAAAGAGGCGATAGGCAAAAAAACAAATGGGACTTGGCGCACCTGTGCAACCTCCAGTTAATTCATCAGTGTGGCGTTTACCTTTTTTCTGTTTTATGGTCCATGAGGAGGAAGCGCCTGATTGGAGAAAAGTATTTTGGCCACGAGCATGTGGAGGCACTGCTGAAAACGCTCCAGCAGCTGCTCCCAGCGGTCATCGATCAATTTAACGACTTGTTAGAAGCCTACACGGAGGAGCAGCAGAGGAGGCGGCAGACGGAGCAGCAGAAGGGGCAGCACAAGAACGCCGACTACCGGAACATCATCCAGAACATAATTCGCCGCATGACGGACGGCCCCGTCCCCTTCAACTACGTGATTTACAAAAACGAACTCGATTGGCATTTCTTCTTCGTCATTCTTCTCCAACTATTGCACACAATTTTGCTCATCGTCATGGAGCTCTCATTTCTTTTTCACCACAAAGGGAACCACACAACACTCATGTCTTTCAAACGCATTGCTCAAGATATTAGTACGTTTGAACAGGATACACTGATTCACTTCAAGAAGGACATTTTTTACGTGGAACATGTGCATGACTCGTATAGCCTTTTTTTACCACTCTCGTACCTTTTTTACAACGTTCACGCCCTTACGAGAGGAACACGCCTCATGTGTAATGAGACCGATGACTCCCATGAAGAAGACGCTGTGGAGGGGCTACTATACTCTTTGAGCTTTTGTTCATCCGTTCCGTTAAGCTACTTTTGTTTGAGGGCAATTTTCGCCACGCCCTTTGCAGGGTGTATCAGCCCAGGGGGAGAAACAGAGGGGGGCATTTCTTCTTCACAAAAATGTGATCTCGTCGAGCAGACTTCCTGTGACCAAATTAACTCCTCCCCAGATAGATCAAATGAGAGTAAGCAGAGAATAAACGAGGAGACCCCTCCAACCAATGGACACCACATGGACATCCCGAAGAACATAATACTTTTCCTAAGTAAATATGTACAAGGAAAATTTCTGCTTTACCACAGCAAGAAAAATATCTTCCTGCTTCTACTTAAAAATATATTTAGGGAATGTAATCGGAGATGCGGGGAACAGGAACGTGTAGAAATTGCCCACGAGGAGAAGACCGTGAAAAAAAAAGACGCACTTGTCCATTCCGTTTTCAAATTTTTACTGAACAAACACATCATCCATTTTATCGGAAAGCACATGGACGTATCCATTTTTTTTAAATACTTTATTCAAATTTTTATTGTCCATGAGGGAAAATGCATTGGGGATTCCCTGGGTGAGAAGATGGAAGTTTATACGCACTTGGTGCGCATAGCGGAGGAGTACATTTTTAAGCGGGTGACCTGTGCAGACAGCGAGGGGAAGCATCCCCTCCTTGTAGACGATGTACAACGCTTTGTTAGTGAATTTGGAAGGAACTATCCCCATAATGATGCTAACTGCGAAAGTGCTAATCGGCAGGATGGTCTTGGCGCAGACCCGCTGGATATACAGCTGGAGCGCTTGCTAGAAACAAATGGAAGAAGCATAAAAGCCTGCACTTGGCAAAAAAAAATACAGATCAGTTCCCAGCTAGCTGTTGCTATATTTGAAAAAATTATTGAATCTTTTAAAATGGCCTATTTTTTCAGCCCCCTGATGTTCGCAATTTTATTTTTCCTTTCGTCGACGTCATTTCCAGATGAGTGTCGAAATGTATTTTACGCCGATACAGATTTGTTAAAAATTTTGGCAAAAAATATTTTCATTCATTTTTCTGACAATGGAATGAAGTACGTCATTTTTACTACGTCCACATCTTATGGGAGGGAAGAAACAAATTTTTTAATTGACCTGACGCCATTTTTCCCGTCCATTTCTTCCCTCATGTTGGAAGACTCACATGCGGACTGCCTCCCTCCCAGTATGCACAGCTACTTCAAAACTCTACGTTCACAGTATCCCTACCCTAGTTTGTTACATTTCCTCTTTTACGTTAGTGCAAACGGGAGGTGAATCCCGCAACTTGGGAGATACACTGCAAAAAGAAAGGTGCGAAGATGAGCAGATTTCGCCCCTACCGTTTTGTCTTTTCCCCCACGTCCAATTTTTCGTTCCTTCATGAGAGAGATTTTTTCTCCTTCTCTCCCATCATGTCTGCATTTTTACTTTTTCTACATTTTGCAAACTCCAAAAATAAACACCTTTGTGACGGTTAAATGCGTCACTTGCGCACCACCAATTTGTGTACCATGTCTGACGCGGAACCGTAACTCGTAATTTTGTTGTAAAAAAAAAGAAATGCTTTTCCAAAAGGGGAGAAGAGACCAGGTGGTATAAACCACGGCGTCTACCCAACATGGAACACTTTACACAACGCACACTTTACAATTACCAGGGAGTTGTTATCCTCTCCCCCCACATATTATTACCACCAGTGTAGGTTTTCATTTTTACAACAGTTGGTAAGCTAATGAATGGCAATACTCCTGTCCCCACATGCTCATAATCCGTTGGCCTAACCAGAATGAATCCCCTCAGGGGTGCAAGTGACTTAACCGGTGAAGTACCACCATATGCGTCTGCTCCGCTTGCACAGAAGGGTGCCGCCACAGCTCCAAAAAAAAAAAAAAAAAAAAAAAAGGGAAAAGAAAAACTGACTCAGTGGGCTCCTTACACATGTTCACTTGTGCCCTTCTCCCTCTACAGTGGCATTTTCTCTACATGGGCCATACACCCATCAAATGCACAGCAAACGCGCAGCACTGTAAATCATAAAAAACGTGAGTTGTCGCTATGAACATTACAAACCATGCGCAAAAAGCAAACCCAAGAGAGGAGAACCTCCCGACCCCCCGTTCCCCCCTTGCGCTTGCGAACACATGGTGATGTATAGAAAACGAAAAATACCACGACTGTGAAATTTTAAGATAAAAAAGTATAGGGCACAA
>NW_012192624.1:188503-194982 GCF_000956335.1 Plasmodium fragile | reverse complement strand
TTTTTTTTTTTTTTTTTTTTTTTTTTTGCAAAGTACGCATTGTAAGAGGGAAACATTTTTGAGAGGACGCTAAAACGTGTTTTCCTGCAAATGAGGGGGAGTGATGTAGCGACCTGCTGAAGTGCCAAGTCTACGACGGCCAAGCGTGAGTTGGGCCCCCGTCAAAGTGTCAAGTGTACACCCTGAAGCTGCAAAATTTGTCGTCATTCACACCACGAACAAGAGCGTAACGGCAGAGTAAAGAACAGCGTACAGACGTGTATACTGACCTGAACGAGGAAACAAAACGGAATATAATCCCCACCACACCTCAACCATGACCACCTACAATGTCCTCGGAGAAATAACCACCTTTGATGAGAAGGAGACCGTCATTTCGCATCAGTATGCAAGAATTAGGAAGATAGAGAATGTCGAAAAATGCAAAAATTTGAAGGTGGGTTTGTGCCCAATCACGAGAGCGGGGGGGGGGGTGTACCTCCCGGGGAAGATATCCCCTCCTGAGAACAGGGGGCATACTTGATGACATGCTCCCATTTTGATGTACAGTCCTGCATAGATCTCCCCACCTGCACATGTGTTGCCCTCCCTTACATCACGCAGACCCTGCAGCTGATCTCCAACTGCATCGAGAAGATTGAAAATTTGGAAAACAACTTGGAGTTGGAGAATCTAGAACTATACGAAAATTCGATTAAAAAAATAGAAAACATTTTTATGCTCACAAATTTGAAGTAATATCTTCGTGTGGAAGTTTTGTACTTTTCTCCTTTCTGCGGCCACAACCCACCTAGGGCTGCACACACACATACATATATATGTATGTACGCATGTATGAATAAACACTCACTCAAGGAACCCTCCCCCCGTGTTTTCCCCCCCTGTCCCCGCAGAATACTGGACCTCTCCTTTAACAAAATTCGGATCATTGAGAACATCGACACGCTGGTAAACCTGGAGGAGCTGTACCTGTCCAGCAACAAAATCGCAAAGGTGAGTGGGGACCTCTGAGGGAGAGAGTTTCCGGCTGTCTGCGGCCCCCGAGAAGCGGCACAAAAAGGGCAACATGTTTACAGGGGGCAATATTGACAGGGCGCAATTGTGACCGTGCACATAACCACGCGCGACCATGTCTGCCTTTTCACCTGCCCCCCCACCGCCGCCATCCTCCCCCAGATCGAGAATCTCCAAAATTGCAAAAAGCTGAGACTGCTAGAATTGGGATACAACAAAATCAGGAAAATTGAAAATTTGGAAAATCTGGTAAACTTGGAGCAGCTGTGGTTGGGAAAAAACAAAATAGAAGAAATGAATCTCCCGCCATTTCCAAAATTAAAAAAGCTAAGTCTACAACACAACCGATTAACCAACTGGTCCGTTGAGGCCATTAAAAATATCCCACAAGTCACCGAGCTTTATGTGAGCTACAATAAGTTAAGTACCATCATAGAAAATGTAAAAGAGTTGAAGCATCTGAAGGTATTTGATCTGTCCTACAACGAAATACAAAATATTATAATCTGCTCAGAGTTGAAGTCTTTGGAAGAGCTGTGGTTAAACAACAATAACATTAACAGCATTGATATGGTTATAAATTTGCGTGAAAATAAAAATTTAAAAACTCTTTATTTGGAAAAGAATGAAATACAGGACACGCTCAAGGAAGACTACAGGACAAAGATAATTTCCATCCTTCCTCAGTTGAAGCAGCTGGACGCCCTGCTCATCTCCCCCATAAAGGTCTCCTGCGGCCAGAGCACTAAAGGGAAAACGAAGTGATGGAGTGCTCTTATGCGGACGGACGATGTGGAGCGGCCCCATGTCGACAGAACTGCTGTTGTTATTTCCCTCCCCCCGGGGAATGTAACCTACGAAATTACTCCCAACGCAACCGATAAAGCTCGAAATGGCCACACGGATAAATTGATATTCCTTTACGGGGTGTGGGTGAGTGCTAGAGGGGACAAAGCGTGCCACGTATAACCCCCTTTGTTTTGTACATAATTTAAGTTTAACCGAATTGCCGGTAGGGGTGGCTATTGCAGTAACGCTTAGCATGTGTGCAGGCTGCCGCATAAGTGTTTAGTGCCTCCTCAACCCTCCTCCCCTTGTTCCCAACAAGACAATCGCGTGTCCTGAGTGCAGACATGCCACAGTGTAGCATTCTTTTCGTCCCGTTAGCCGCATAAGCGCATAACCGCGTAACCACATAACCTCTTAACGTGACTGCGTAGAATGGATCAGTTTGACAAACACATTTTTTTTTTAGTCCCCTTTCTTCAAACTTACATTTTGTTTTTTTCCCCTGCGCCATGCGCACCTTTGCATGTATATATATGCCTACACATATGTTACACTCCTGTGGAGGGGGGATTCCCCTCGGATGGAAGCAATCGAGAAAAAAGGGCCAAATACAAAAAAGATGAAGGGGTAGCGGTAGTGGACGCGAAGAAACGTAGAGAAAAGGACGAATTAAAGAAAATGAACGAGAAAGCTAAGACAACAAAACAAATGAAAAAACACCCTTTTTCGCCGTCCCGCAAAAATAATATCCCCCCCTTTTGGTAGCCCGATCTGTGCCCCACAATACACCATTTTCCATTTCCCTTTTCAAAGTCTAATCGTCTTTTTGTACGTTTGTTCTCTCGCTTCGCCAACCTGCATATTGCATATTTTTTTTTTTCTTTTTTTTTTTTTTTTTCCAAAATTTATTAAAGTGTCATAATTCCTCCCTCTACAATCCTGAAAATCGTCAAAAGGGTTAAAAAAAAAAAAAAAAAAAAAAAACCTGTTGCAGCGATAAAAAAAAAAATGCGTTTCCAAGCACACAAAAGTTAACTTCATTGCCCAGTGCGAAGAAGCGAAATGTGAGCATGCATTTTGTATATATATATATATATATATATGTATGTATATGAAATTTGTGCGCGTTACCCCCCACAGCACATGGGCACAAATAAAAAATTAGCCTGTTTATATTCCCAACCCCCTACTGCGCATTAAAAACGTGCAAAAGGAAAAAAAAGCAAAGTACCCTCTTCAGCCCATTGACAAGTTGACCTTGGCTTGCTGCAGGGGGGTTGGCCAGAAAACATAGCGATAATGAAAAAGTCCCTTTGTTTTTTTTCCCCCAGAAAACTCATGACCCATGAGATGCTAATGGACTTGATATAAAAAGGGATGCCGTCACTTCGCAATTTACACGTCCATGCAAGGGGAAAACGATGCATAAAAATAGAGTAGAATTGGGTTTCCAATTAGTATATCCGAGTATACACCTACAAAACGTGTAGCCAATTGTTGCACAATTTTCAACGTATTGGCTCCCGTATGCAGAATGAAGATCAGGAAGGCAAGTCCGCTTTGCAAAAGGAACCCCCAAACATATAACGACGAAGACCATGAAGGGAAACTCCTACACGAATACTACAACGCAATTCCGGGCATGGAACTACAGATAGAAAAATTACTTGAAAGTTTCCACGTCAGTAAATATGATTATAAAATTACTCACCTCTTAATTGATATAATACAAAATGAAACGATAAAAATTTTGAGGAATGCAAAAAATATAAAAAAAAATGGCCTCGATAGGAGACTCTTCATTAAGGCCGACCCCACAAAGAAGGAGGACACAAAGGAGGATCACACCAGTCCTGATTTGGTAAGAAGCTCCAACAATGGAGATGGAACAAAAAAGGAGGATGCAAGTAAGGGTATGGTTGAAGGTCAGGAAAAAACGGACCAAAGTAAAGTAACTACGCACATCTCCAAAGATGCAAGCGGGGTTGATGTTAAAGGTGGAGTTATTGGTGTTAATGCAACACTGGCCATGTCACCTCCAATGGCAACCACCCCGGTCAATGAGCGTGACGGAGAGGTCGAGAAGCAAAATAAGGCAAATGACGCACAAGGAGACGGCATGAAAGGGGAACCCGCAGAGGGGAGTAAAGAAGAAAGCCAAGCAAATCTTGAACATGGAGAGGGCAAGAAAGAGGTGGAAGCCGAGACCATCAAAACGGGCCAAACAGAGGACACGGGGCAAGCAGAACAAACAGGCCAAACGGAGCAGGCAGACCAAAGCACCGAAAGCTTCAGCATCTTCAAATCCTGGTCGAACTACTTTGGCAAAAAAAGTAAAACAAATGAGGATGACGGAGGAACACCTTTGAAGAAGGAAGAGGAAAGTGCGCCGGATAAAGCAGCCAACGGGGAAAGTACAAATAGGGACGCAATAGAAGGCGCACCCAAATTAAACAGCTCAGATGAGACAGCGGTGCGGGAAGGCACACAACAAGTGCAACACCCCGAAGGGAACAGCCGCCCTAACGAAATTGAAAATAATGTAAATCCTAGTGGAGACCCATCAGGTGATGGTAGCCATTTTGTAAATAATGAAAAGAACAATGTGAAGGAGGAGACGTATGACACTAGCACAGGGGGTGATGCAGGAATGGCCCCTAATAGGGACCAAGTAGGGAGCGGCCTGTCTGAAGGAAAGTCCCCAACGGACGCACCACAAAATAGTGGTGAAAAGAAAGGTGCAAAAGACCAAGCACAGCAAACACAGAGCCAACCCGTCACCGCTCCAACCGCACAGGAAGAAGTGCTTGTGATAGACGAAGAAAGCATCAACCTAGCCATAAAGGAGTATGTCCTAAAATATATTTATAAAAAGAAAAATGTAGATTTCTTGTACGACGAAGTGGCAACTCAACAGAAGGAAAGTAACTCGGCGGGGATTGTAGAAAGGAACGTCAGATACCCAACTGGATTTCCCCCCTACTTGCCTGATGACTGCTCCATTAACACCATCCTCCCTGCGTGGGACATAAAGTATAATTTTAATTCCTCCAAAGGGGAAAATTACCAATGAGTTTTCTTATTTTTTTTGTGTGTGTTTATTTATATTAGGGAGATGAGGGGTTAGAAGGGTAGGTGTGTGTGAATTTACACAACGTGGCAAACATGATGTGACAAAAAGGGGACGGATCATCGAGTTAATCTTCTATTTGTAACGTCCTCGTGGTGGTGAAAAGGAAGCCAACCGATTGGCACGTCCACCGTGCAGCTACCTTAAGGGGGACGCACTTTTCAATTTTTCTCTGTATGGGTAGTATAACGTATTGTCCTTCTTTTCCTATTTGTGCGTCACTTCTTTTTTTTTACCCCATGCTTCCCCCTAAATGTGTCACTGTGCACTGTTCCACATGTAGCTAAGTGGATGGTGCCCCTCCAAAGGTGGTCACGCGGGAAGAGTACAAAAACATAACGCCTACCACCGAATCGTGTTAGCCATCTGCATAATTCCGAGCACAAGCTCGAGGCCAATTATGACGATGATAATGCGCTCCAGACGAGAGGAGTGCTTCTGATTAACATAGTCCAAAAAGGAATTCAAATAATCCAAAGTCCAACTCAGCCTATGATTGAGTAAATCAACCCTCTGCTTAATATCAAATATGTGCAGGATGTTTAGAAACAGCTTTTTCTGATACTCCAATTCCCACAGCGCTTCTGGGACGTCCAATATGTCCTGGTCAATATTTAATTCATAACGTAAATTATGCAGAGTAATTTTGGAGGCAAATAATTGCTTGGATAAAAAATCTAAGTTACTTGACTTGATTTCTTTTTTTAAATTTTCAATCTGATCATTTTCATAAAATAATTTTTTTTCAATTTTCCTTTCCAAATTATTTAATCTGACGGCACTTAAAAGACCAAACGAAATGGCTATCTTGTCTGTCGTCCTGTAATTATTTGAAGTCAAATAAATCACAGAATTATTTACGTAACTTTTGTTACTTACATTTTCTACTTGCAATTCTTCAAAATCATAATTTTGAATGTTACTTTCACTTAGGTTTAAAAACTTTTTACACAAATGGAAAAATTTATTTCTGTTTTGCTTATTCATACTCCATATGACGATGCACCCATTTTTAAAAAATACAGCGGAACTATTCTGCTGGTTAAAATATGCACAACTTTCCACGTACAAATAGGGTTCTTTGTACAGCACTTGGGATCCCACTTGTTCGTATGCACTTTTCAGGGCTCCCAAATTTATTGGGTTGTTTAAATAGTACGCTATTACATACGGCTCTGCGCTGTCGCAACTTTCGTCTATGAACGGTTTCACTGTACCTAGCAGTTTCTCCCTTTTTGTGATCTTCTTCTGGGTGTATATTTTGCTACTCAGCTTTTCTTTACTGGAATGGTTACACATGAGTTGTCTCCATATGCACGAGCGCTTGAGGTGGCCTCTTCCCCACTGAAACGCGTGTGCACTCCTGCCGATAAACATGGTGAAGCAGGGGAAAAAATGCGCTACTGCGATAGGCGTGGTGCAGAAATAGCCCTGCTGCTAGACAGACACACACACAGGGGAAAATTACGCGCGCTGAAAAGGCACTCGGCGAAATTGTCCAGTATTCTCCTCTCGATTTTGTAGTTAAAATGTGGGGGAAAAAAAA
>NW_012192624.1:185188-185796 GCF_000956335.1 Plasmodium fragile | reverse complement strand
AAAAAAAAAAAAAAAAAAAAACCGGGAGAGGACCCCAATGGGAAAGGCGAAAAATGCAATTATCATCAAGAGGGTGCACAAATGCACAGCATTAAATATATATATACATAATGATGAAGCATAAAATCAACAGCAGAGTCATTTCACTTTTGTGTCAATATGATGCGATGGTACATGAGGCATTACTGTTGAATGTTTTTTTTTTTTTTTTTTTTTTTCTTCTTCTTCCTTCTTTGGAGAATGCAAATTGCCGCAATTCACGAGAATAAGCAAAACTGTATCTCACATGAATGGAAAAAATGAACAAATGAAAGAGTGTGTTTCTCGCGTACGTCATGTGACCTACTTGGAATGTTAAAAGGTAAGGAGTAGAGAGGCATCGCGTGTATATATATGAAAGGGTACATTATATAGGCACATATTAAATACATGTACATGCTTATACGTGCCATATGTACATTTCGAACCCGTTCGTTTGACTCATCGTGCGTTTTTCTTCTCTCCCCCAAACACAGCTAAGCGTGTCCCTTGTAGCCGAATTCAAGCCTCCCTTTTTTTTTTCCAAGGCCTACATGTGTGTACACACGTAACATGTGAGATGATATATA
>NW_012192624.1:184573-185088 GCF_000956335.1 Plasmodium fragile | reverse complement strand
AAAGTCTATCGCTTTTTCCCCCCCTTTTTTTTTCCAACTGTGCGCACCATATCGTTGTCCAATGTACTGTACGCGGGTTCCCTCTCAATGTTACACTCCATCAATGGAGGTCATTCCCCTTGGATGGCATCCTTTTTTAATGGAAGTTTCACCGCTTCACTGGTTGAGTGTCTCTCTTCGCCCATTCGGGGGTGAAAGAACAGAACAAAAAGGGTGGGCTCCCCCAACTTCACATTTACACCCACTATATTTTGCGAATCTGCAATGCGAAGTGTTCTACTTTGACCAAGGGCAATGTAGAGGAGTCGCACCCTCCTCCCCCCTTGTGTTCACATGTTCGGTCCTACTTGCCTATATATAATAGTACGAGAGGCAGCCGGGAATATTTCCCAAAAAGGTAGATCTGAAAATAAGTTATTGTGCGGCGCCGGCACGGACATAAGTAGTGCTACGCCTAACCCAATGTATCCATGTGTTATGCGCCATACACGTATGTGATGTTTTTTTTTTTTTTT
>NW_012192624.1:179270-181386 GCF_000956335.1 Plasmodium fragile | reverse complement strand
TTTCTTCTTCTTCCTTCTTTGGAGAATGCAAATTGCCGCAATTCACGAGAATAAGCAAAACTGTATCTCACATGAATGGAAAAAATGAACAAATGAAAGAGTGTGTTTCTCGCGTACGTCATGTGACCTACTTGGAATGTTAAAAGGTAAGGAGTAGAGAGGCATCGCGTGTATATATATGAAAGGGTACATTATATAGGCACATATTAAATACATGTACATGCTTATACGTGCCATATGTACATTTCGAACCCGTTCGTTTGACTCATCGTGCGTTTTTCTTCTCTCCCCCAAACACAGCTAAGCGTGTCCCTTGTAGCCGAATTCAAGCCTCCCTTTTTTTTTTCCAAGGCCTACATGTGTGTACACACGTAACATGTGAGATGATATATACCAGTGCTGAGTCGCTGCTCCCATTTCCTTTTCAGTTCATTGCTGCCCGTTAGCCAGACCCCTATTTACACATTGTTGAAGGTGTAGTTAGTACTGTGCGCCTGGGTACTCACTAGTGGAGAACCCCAAGGCGACACCGCGAAAAAGAAGTGTGCGGCATATCAAGGTGCGCGACGACGCCCCTTCCCTCCACCAGCTACCGCCACATTACATGAGTCGTACAAAAACAAAATGGATATTTCCGGGCCGGAGGTTTGGTATAGCAACCTACCAAATGTAACCAAGTATTTAATAACCCTAATTTTTTTAGTGACCCTTCTCATAACATGTAACCTGCTAAATGTGGTGTACCTTTTGCTGGACTGGAATTTGATATTCAATAATTACCAACTGTGGAGGATATTTTTGAACTTCATGTACGTGGGGAAATTTTCTCTTTCGTGGGTTTTTTTTATGTCTTTATTGGCCCAGTTTTCTTCCTCCCTCGAGAAGAACACCGTGTTTTCTAGCCCAGGATCATACTTGTACTTTATCACCATTCAGTGCACCTGCTTATCGCTGATAAGCATTTTGTTCTATTGGCCCACAGGTAACGCATCGCCGTGCAAAGTGTGAAGCGGCAACATATGTGTGTGCAAATTTTCGTTTTGCTCATTTTGCTCACTTCGCTCTGTTTATGTTCGTGTGCCCATTTTGCACTTTTTCGCTTCGCTCCTTCCCCGCCCCGCAGGCTACCCCTTCCTGGGAAACTCCCTTTTGTTCGCCATCATTTACTACTGGTCTAGGAGGGAGGCGTGGAGCCAAGTGTCCATTTACTTCTTCACAGTGAAGGGCTACCAGCTGCCCTTTGCACTTATTTTCCTACACCTTATCATGGGACAATCCCTTTGGGTGGACATTATGGGCCTCATGTCTGGACATATGTACTACTTTTTCAGAGAGCTACTCCCGAGAGAAGGTACGCGACGTGTCTATATGCGTAAAAATGCATGCAAATACTCTGCGGGGAGGATTCCCTCCAGGGGATATCGCTTTTTTATATGACCTGTTCAGGCAAATAGTCGTCATTTTTCAAAGCGGCGGAGGCGTTCTTTCCATGTAATCGTATTTCATATTCCCTCTCCCCAACTGCGCAGGAGGACCAAATTTGCTTGAAAAAACGCCCAAGATTTTCGATAAAATTATGATGAAGCTGAGAGAGTTCCGCCTAAATCAGGGCATAAGGGGAAACTTCTCGAGGTACGGGTACAGAACTGTGAGCGACTCCAGGACGCCCAACACGACTGGACCTACAAGAAGAGTCTTCATTGGTCGGGGAGTCAGACTTGGTGACAGTTGACGATGGGGTATTCAGATATCGTTGGAACAGTCTTGCAAGAATAGTTGGACAATCTCATGTGCGCATATATATATTTTTCCCCCCCCCCCCCCTTTTAACATTGTTTTCTGTGTAATTTAAAATGACCAATCCCCCTTTTTTGCAATCTTCTCATTAACCTAAATCTGATTTTCGTGCTGATAATTTTTTTTTTTTAAACTGCCTACAGACACCCTCATGTTTTACGTTGTATTTATGTGTACCAATTACAGTTGTGTCACGTGTGCGCCACCGCTAGCACCATATCGACCGTAGCCTTCTTAATACTTCCCCTATCACCCCTATGTTGTGCTTCTCTCAAGTCTTACACCTCATACGCCTGTTTTTTTTTTTTTTTTTTTTTTT
>NW_012192624.1:169978-179170 GCF_000956335.1 Plasmodium fragile | reverse complement strand
CCCCCCCCCCCCCTTTTAACATTGTTTTCTGTGTAATTTAAAATGACCAATCCCCCTTTTTTGCAATCTTCTCATTAACCTAAATCTGATTTTCGTGCTGATAATTTTTTTTTTTTAAACTGCCTACAGACACCCTCATGTTTTACGTTGTATTTATGTGTACCAATTACAGTTGTGTCACGTGTGCGCCACCGCTAGCACCATATCGACCGTAGCCTTCTTAATACTTCCCCTATCACCCCTATGTTGTTATTCTGTCATTTCTGACACCACTTGTAGCTTTTTTTTTTTTTTTTTTTTTTTTTTCATTTTCTCCAAATTTATAGCCCAAGCTTATTGCACCATAACTGCGCTTTTGCTGCATACCACTTTGCTACTTTTTTTTTAAGCCATTTGTTTGAATGTAATTTTCAAAAAGTATTTATTTATCTAAACACTATTTTTTTTTTTTTTAATGCTATTCGCTAAAATGAGATGCGTTTTGGCTAACCCCCACGGGGTGTGAATAATTGTGCATCTTGGAAACAAGTGGAAAGGTATTTAAGGGCCCGGTGTTGCACATTTTGTGAGGATTTTTTTGCTTTTTTTTTTTGCTCATTTCAGATGATATAGGAAAAGGAGAAACCAATCTTCTACACATCGTTCGGTTTTACACAAATGAGAAAAAAGTTGACCATTTCTTTTTTTTTTTGGAGAAATTCTCCCGTTGGAAAATTTCTTATGTGCAATCTTTGCTCGATGCGTATGATCCCTATGGAGCGCTTTATTACCCTTCTAAGGTGACCTCTTTAATGAAGCCATTGTGAGGGAGCCATTTGAACTTTTCAAATTTCAGGGGAGTAAAGAGATGCTTATTTTAATTTTTTTTTTTTTTTTCCTACACGCACTCCATCGGAGTAGATTGGTAACTCCTTTCAATGTAACCTCTTAGCACAAATACCTTTTGGAGATTTGCCTACATAGCAGAAGCAAAGCAAAGGGTAAGCATAAAACGGTCTGTTGCAACGCTTCCTAAGGGAGGAATCACATGTGCAGTTGCATGCCCAACAGGGCTGATCTGTGATGCGCATGGGCACCTCGCTTCGTAGTATGTCCCCCACTTTGTTAGTGCGATGCTCACCCCTTTTAGCGGCCACTGCAGCGGATTAGGGCGAAAGAAAACGTGGACCTAATTTACACAAAAGTGTCGCTGTCCAGGTGTAGCGCACTAGGCACCCCCACGCCATATGTGTATGAATCTCGTCCACCCGGGTGTCTCCCCGGTGCGTTGGAGAATACGTAAAAGTGGGCTGCCCTCACCGCCAGCATTGTCAACATTGTTAGCATTGTTAGCATTGTCGGCGGATTGCCCTTCCCAGTGATTGCGAGCCATCAAATGTTACACGCATAAATGATGGGCCCACTAAAGACGGACCCATCGAAGGGAACCTCGGAAACGATAAGAAGCCAAGTCTACAGGAAGGAGAGAAAATGCTGCATCTGTATGGTGAGCGATTTTTTCTACCCAAACTTGGGAGGAATAGAAACGCACATCTTTGAATTATCCAAGCAGTTAATAAAGAAAGGTAACCACTGCATGAGGAGTTTTGCAAATCTCACCACATCATATGCGTCCCAGCACTGCGGATGACACAGGGAGGTGGTCTCCTTCATCATGGGTAGCAATTGCACATACGCATGCGATGAATGCTTCCCCCCCCCTTCTCTGCAGGCTTCAAAGTAATCGTAGTGACCCACTGCTACAACAACCGCCACGGAGTGAGGTGGATGGGAAACGGCATTAAGGTGTACTACTTGCCATTCGAAACATACATGGATGTCGTGACCTTCCCTAACATCGTGGGGACGCTTCCCTTGTGCAGAAACATTTTGTTCAGGGAGAAGGTCGACATTGTCCACGGCCACCAGGTTCGTCACGTGCGACGTTGGCGTATGGAACGGGGAATAGCGGCAGTCAGACATATGTCCGCGGGGGACCCCACCCCCCCGTCACGTGCATATGCATGCATACATACACACGAAACTGCTTTCCCCCCCGCTCCTGTATTACGGCCCCCCAGGCGACGTCAGCCCTGGCGCACCAGTTCATCCTGCACGCAAAATCTCTTGGCCTAAAAACCATTTACACGGACCACTCGCTCTACAGCTTCTCGGACAAGGGGTGCATCCACGTGAATAAACTCCTCAAGTATTGCATAAACGACGTGGACCATTCCATATGTGTCTCTCATACGAATCGGGAAAATCTGGTCCTAAGAACAGAAATCAACCCATACAAAACATCCGTCATAGGTAATGCATTGGATACCACAAAATTCGTTCCTTGCATAAGCAAAAGACCCCAGTCTCCAAGAATAAATATAATCGTTATTAGCCGACTGACGTACAGAAAGGGAGTCGATCTGATTGCCAAAGTAATTCCTCTCGTGTGCCATAAGTACCCCTTTATCAATTTTATAATTGGTGGTGATGGACCCAAGAGAATTCTGCTTGAAGAAATGAGGGAAAGAAATCACCTGCACAATTCAGTTATTCTTTTAGGAAAAGTGAAACAAGAAAATGTAAAAAATGTTTTGCAAAGTGGACACATATTTTTAAATGCTTCTCTAACTGAAGCCTTTTGTATAGCCATTATAGAAGCGGCTAGCTGTGGACTGTTGGTCATTTCGACTGACGTCGGAGGTATTTCCGAAGTGTTGCCACACGACATGATGATTTTAGCCAAGCCCAATCACATGGACTTGTGCGCAGCAGTTGACACTGCCCTGGAGAGACTAAAGGACGTCGACTCGCAGTCTTTTCATGAACGGGTACTCCCCTTGCGCCATCCCATGTGTGCAATGTCCCAACGCAGGCAAAAATACAAACATAGACCATACCCATACGGCTGCAAAAAAAAAAAAAAATTACCCTCTACACACCCAAACAACAACGCCCCCCCCCCCTTTGCAGCTAACCAAAATGTACTCGTGGGAAAAGGTCGCCGAGAAGACGGTACGAACGCATGTGTGTATGCGTGATCATGTGGACGGCGGGTCACCACATTTGTGCATGCCCCCTCTCTTGCAGTACACTACGCTCATCACATTCCGCAAAGAGAAATTTCACTGACCTCCTTCCTGCCTCCATCTCAGGAAAAGGTTTACATGGACGTGCTTTCCTACGCGAACCCGACCATTCTCAGTAGGATCAAGAAGATATACGACATAAAAACGGTCTTTAGTAAGCACCTGAGGGGTATCGCGTTTGTCGTGCACGTCGCGGGCAGAGGGGACATACCTCCTCTAAGTAACCGCCCCAATTGCATAATTTCCCTGCAATAATCTCCCCCCGCAATTCTTCATCCGTCTCCACTTCTTTCAAGGCAAGGTGTACATTTTCATAATCATGTTGAGCTACATAAGCTGCCGGTTGATGGAGTGGTTCAAGCCAAGGTAGGACGCCAAGTTGGGATACCCCCGATCAGGGTGTAACATCAAGGGCATGCAAGGATGATCACGATGAAGTGTTAATATAGATTGCCCCTCCCCCCCTTTTCCCTTCCTATCAGGGAAGACATCGAGGAGGCTATCAGCTTTCCCCACTTCATTGAAGAGGATTAACCGCCGCAGTGGTGAAGAGGCAAAACGGCAATGTGATGACCTGGAAAAGGTTAAGTACAGAACTGCACATAGCTCCCATCTGCAACTGCCTCCCCCTACCGCATGCGTGCCCGTGTGTGTCTGCACAGCGGCACAGTATGCCTCCGAATGAAACAAAAAACAAAAAACAAAAAAATGAGGCAATAATAAACACAGGGGAGTACAACAAAATGCGCCCCTTCAGATGATGATACCCACACGATGCAGAACAAAACATTCACGCCTGTGACTCCAGCAAGTTAAACTCGTGCTGGATTATCTTATAGTTAAGCACATAATTAATATTATACTGGGCCTTGTACTTGAGAGGGAATTGCCTGTACTTCATGTCCATGTAATTAATCAGGAGGACTTCGTAAAGCTGGTTGGTGAGCTCGAGGTACCCATGTTCATAATTATAGTGTATTATGTTTACGTCAATGAGACCAAGCAAGATGGGGTTATTCAGATTGATTATATTTTTACAAAAAATTTTTTTTTTTTTTAAAAAGTATTTAATAGCTTCAAAAATGGTGAAGTAGAATTGGATATAAGTTAATCCCTCCTTTGTTGTTTCCCTTTCAACTTGTTTCCCTTGTCTTCCTTCCCTACCCCCTCCATCCTGCTGCTGCCGTGTACAGTTTCCCGTCTTTTTTAGGCGCTCAATATTTGGGAGGCTAAAGAAAGTGCGTACTTTCCTCTCAAAGTCAAGGATAAATGTGTGCAGAATATTCTCATGTATATTTTTTAAAAACTCTTTCTGCTGCTCCAACTTTCGATGTTGGACAATTTCTTCTACCGTGTTATTCCTAATGTTGATTTGACCTTCTTCATCCATGTCGTAAGTAATGTTTTGTTTTTTTTCCATTTCAATTTTGTTCCTTATTTTGTCTTCATCAAACTCGGTGTTCAGATCGTGTAACCCTTTACAAACTGTTTTTACCAAGTGGGCATTCCCCCCTATAATGTCATATATACACTTTACCACCTTTTCGTCTTTCACATAATTAGGACTGATTAAGCACCTGACCATGTCGTAGGAGAGGTCGTTTATTTCGATCAGGTGTTCCCTTATGAGGTGATAGTTTTGCAGCTCCTTGTTCGTTACGTTGTGGAAGGGGTCGCTGTCCCTCACTGGGTTTCCATTTTGCGGCAATTTTTCTGCGCCAGTGCTTCTACCCCCTGCACCACTTCTAACCACCGCAACGTGCCTCACCACCAGGTTGTTAAAAACAAACACAAACTTCATCATCTCGATATTCTTAATAGAGTGAAAAATGACGGGGACGTTGTGCCTGTCCACATTTTCTTCACACCATTTGGCAAAAAAATGGAAATTGCGCGCAGGCTGAGGACCCAAAAGGAAACAATGCAAATTATAAAAAACGAAACAAAAATTATATCCATATGTACTTCGTAAAAAGTTAATTAAAGACAAAAAATAACGATAGAGGAATAGACCACTCGAGAAATCCCTGAGTATTGCCGCCGAGTTTTTCATACAATACTGATATTCTTCACACTCTGCTAACATTTTTAAAAAATATAAAAACGCGCTGAATTCATTTAACTCATGTACAAAACATTGTACATTTAATTTTTTCAACAGGATGCTTAAAAAGGAATGAAAATTATTATACTTGTAATTTTTCATCTCTAACAGGTCTATCCACCTGGCGATGTTCTTCCTGTCTTGCTCATTCAAATAGTCATACATTTGGGGGGTATCTAATATGTGTTTGAATAGGACTGGGAGTTTCGCAAAAATGGCGACGTCTCCTTCCGCGTCTCCTCCTTCCGCTTCCCACTCGTTTGCTCTGTTCCCCAAGATGAAGTGCTCATAAATGTCGCTCATATTTATCCTTCCACTTGCCACGTCGCTGTTTACTTCTTTCACCAATTTGTATCTTAGGAACTCTTCCAACTTGTGTAACTTTACGGGGAAGGGGATGACTGATTCGTTTTGATTTACGTCCTTAAAATCGTACTCGAAAAAAATACTTCTTCTACTTCCTTTTTCTTCTCCATGCAGTTGCGCTCTGTGGGGAATACCATTTTGGTTTTCACCTCGTGGGAGGTTTCCCTTTGGCTCGCTCTCTACATGGGGTGCCCTTCTTAAAAATACGTCCTTTGCCTTGTGTATGAAAAATTTCTTCCCCACGCCTTCCGCCCCCAAGACGAAGTAACAAGGATAGGAGGATCCCCGACCCCCTCCTCTGTTACACCCACTATAAAAATTATCCTCTTCAAAGATGTTCATAATTCTTTTAACATAATCCTGCCTAACAACCGTTTTCCACATTTCCTTAAAGCCATTCTTCTCCTTCTGTACACACCTTTGCCCGACATTTGTACTGTATTTAAAATGCAAGTGCCATTGCCCCTTCTTCCTCTTGCAGGGCACAATTATCCTCTCCACCCTGTTGAGTTGTCTCACCACTTTCTCGTTACGACACAACATCGTGTGGGGCTCTCATCCAGGTCCTCCCCTCTTTCGATGGCCTCATCGGGTGGTATGTGCTTGCACAGATTAGGTACGCACGCTTACGTAGTGCTTCATGCGGGACAAGCTTTCACATTTCTTCTTTTCATTACTATCAAATTGGGCACGCTTTATAAAAAGGGGCCAACCAATTTTTTTTTTTTTCCATCTACTTCGCGCAGCAAAGTGAAAAAAAAAAAAAAAAATGCCAGATGAATCGATTACCTACAAAGGAGAACACATTTGAAGAGCGCACACAAAGTGACTTATCTTCAAATGCATTCTTTTTTTGCAACGCTGTAGGCAAATAATGTATGTTCCTGTTGGCTCTGCGTGGGAAAAAAAAAACAAAAAATCGCCAAACGGGTTTATCAAAATGGGGGTAACAACGTGCAAAAAAAAAAAATTGCCAAAAGAATAGTTGATCATATGGCCCACCAAATCGCATGACGCTGTTTCCTACATTTTCGTGCACCAGTGATGGGTACAAATTCACAGCTACGGGAAAATGAGTAACAACGTGGTTATGCACTCCCTCGGCTCTAATTGCCAAGACGTCGTTTTTCCTATTTCGAAGGATCTCGCGATATTGTGTGGACCCCTTCCTATCGTGTGTATGCCCGTATGTCAACACTTTGAGCACTTCAGCAAAAAAAAAAAAAAAAAAAAAAAAAAAATTATGCTTAACATGGTCAGACACTTTGCCAAGTCCCCTCTTTTTCACACAATGAGGCATATTTGCAATTACAGTCGTGCAATAAACAACATTCAACTGTTTGGCCCATTTTTGCACAACTCGTTTTAACCCCCATTCGACGCATGCAAGGGGAAATATAAGGAAGAAAAATACAAAACTTTAACCAGCATCCCTGTCCATCCCCCAAATGAATGACTTCGTGCATGAGGATATCGAATTGAAACGCCGGGCGTGGGTCATGCACTTCTCAGACAGGCGAACCAACAACAAATTTAAGTTCGCCAAAAGGGGGAGTAGAAAATACTTAACGACGTGGGTCAAGGTGTGAGGAGCGTTTCCAACTCTTCTGCGCTGTACGAGTGAATGCACAAGTTGATGCAACAATGTATAGCTGCGTGCGCCTCTTCATGCTTTCTCGAAATACACTCTACTCAGCAAAAAGACCAAACGGGTTTATTCGAAAGATGGGTGAAGAAGACACAGCTAAATGAGGTACACTTGTTTTGAGTTTTTTTTTTTTTTTTTTTTTTCTCTCAATTTGTTCATCATGGAAAGAGAAAACAGTTGAGTCATCGAGCAAGATTCTTCCCAGCCATCTCCGATGTTCTCCTTCCACCTTTCCATTTGTTAGAAGTACAAAGCGGACGATGAACAGTTCAAAAGGCAAAGTGATAAGGCAAAACTGGAGAGGTAAGTTTTTATTTTTCTTCCACCGTCCACCCCTCATCAGCCATTTTTGATTACACACGCGAAGAAATTTTTCGATATGTTCAAACGTTTAGTAGTTACAATGTGTATCCGTGAAAAGGCTACAAAAAAAAAAAAAAAAGGAAGAGTACACATCCACACGTGTCCTCGTAGTAGATATAACTTCATGACTATTGTACGCTCTACCCACTCAGCAGAGAGGACCCCAATATCGGCTCCCAAACGAACTGGACGAGGAGGAGCACCAGGATAACTTTACACAATATTCTGGACAAGGAGACCTACAAAAGATGCTATGTTGATCCGCCGAGCGATTTGTACGTAGAAAAAAAAAAAAAAAAAAAATGAAAAATTTTGTCATGTATGTGCCCCGTGTTTTCACGCGCTAATGTTTTTGCACCGTTTGAATTATGCAGTTCCCTGCAGGAGGACGAGGAAGAAGAGACAGAGGAGAAAAACGCAAGCGAAACAAACCCTAAGTGACGATGACCAGGTCACTTTTCTCACATGCAGGACAGGAATCCAGACCGTTCGTTTGCCACACCAGCACAACGCCTTCCCATATAAAAGAGGCAGTCCTTTTAAAATGGAAAAACGTGGGGCACTCCGCCACATAGTAACCTAACAGGTGCGATATGCGTAAAAGCGCAAGTAAGCTTCTTTTACACATTTGGTCATGCAACAGAGGTCAATCGGTTGTGAGCAGATTTATGTCTGAACAAGTCAGCCTAGCAAAAAAGGCAATGGAGAATATACATTAATCCCTCCTTTGGCGCAAAATGTACCTTATACACGTGCTACTGTCCGCATGTGCGGGTTTCACATGAACAGAGCAGCGTGTCGCCATCCGTTCGACAGTGGGGGCGAGGAAAATTGCTCACTTCACTGCATCCCTTCCAACTTCTGCACCCCTCATTTGTGCAAAAAAAAAAAAAAAAAAAAAAAAAATGAACAAAGTGGCCGCTGAACAGCATTATATGACTTACCATGATTGTACGTAAGCAAAACAGAAAAAACTTAATATATACAAACCAGGTGAATGAGCCCAAAGTACAGGACAGGGGGAAGGTACTTCCTCACTGCTTTTTATTGTCCCCACAAAACGCGTCTGACCTACACGGACAGATTGGAGTTAAAAAAGGAAAACCTTTAAATTGAAAAATTTTATATTCCACATGTGGGACACTTTACCCGCCCACTTGTCTCATATTTTTTCGTTTTGCGGAGGACCAAATTCAAATTGGGTAATTTACACATGGTGGTATTTTAAACTGAAAAATGGGTTAAACAAAAAAGAACAATCTGCGGCATGGCGAGGGTGTTCATTTGTTTGTGTGTTGGTGGGGGGTTAATATATCGCAAAAAAAATAAAATAAAAATAAACGCAAAAATAAAGGTGGTAAAACGCAAAAATAAATGTGGTAACACGCATCCGTAAACGCAAACGCAACGAAGGTGCTAAAGCGCGATGGATGGGTAACCACATCGTGATGCGCACAAATGGGCTCCGTCCATGTTTACTTAACAAGGGAACTGGGCACTTTCGTGAATTTCCCGTGTACACATGTGTACAGGCATGGAGCATGTGGAGCATGTCGGGGATGGATATGAGCGGACATAAGTCTTGTCCTATGTATATACACTGGCGTAACCCAACATTTGATGAAAAAAAAAAAAAAAAAAAA
>NW_012192624.1:164120-168388 GCF_000956335.1 Plasmodium fragile | reverse complement strand
AAAAAAAAAAAAAAAAAAAAAAAAAAAATTACATAATATTTTTGCTCGTTACCAACTTTTTCCACAACAAATTAACAAACTCATCCGACTGCAACGTCTCCTTGATGACGTTATGGATGGTGTTCCTGCTGAGAAGGATGCTCCTGTTTTTGTAGTCCTCCACGCCGCTGTAGCTGTCCGTCCTCTGGTCTTCATACTTGATCAGCTGCTTATCGTGGGGACTATACCCAGGGTGGTTATTCCTTCTTGGCATTTCGCCCTCATCAAATGGGCCGTTGTGGCTGCGGTTATCGAAGTGACTTCCGAGATGGCTCCCAACATGACTGCCCATCCGGTTGGTCACTGGATGGCCACTCTTAGCTCTCCTCTCTCCACTTCCACCGCCACTCTGCATCTTCAACAACATGTCATACGAATCTGTGTTGAACTCGTTAATGCTATCATGACCCCCATGATGATTTACACCATCGCCCCCCAGCACGTGCTTCGCTCTGTCTGCTTTCTGCTTAATCATATCGAGCAAAGCGTTGGTCATATTTTTCTCATCGTCCATATTTCCACTACTCATTTCTACTTCTTTGCTGTGCAGACTTTCAATGGAGTTGTTCTGAAATGATGGTCTATCCAGGTAGGCTTTCTCCATCAGGTGGTTGTTGCTTATGGGTTCTTCACTAGAGTCTGATTTTGCCTTTGGGTATTTTATGGCCTTTCCATTTATCTCTTCCAAGGGGAGCATCTGCAGGTCGTTAGGCGGCATACCGTTAGGTGGAATACCGTTAGGCGGCAGCCCATTAATCGGAACCCCATTTATGGCCATCCCATTCATCTGCATCCCCCTGAGTTGCATTTCCCTCAGCTGCATCTCCCTAAACTGCAACTCCCTCATCTGCATTTCCCTAAGTTGTAGTCCTCTCTTTTGCATATTCGCCTCAAACTCCTTGGCGCCAAGCGCATTACTAATCTGGCTCATTCCTGCGCTAACATTGCCATTTGCAACTGCATTTCCATTTGCACCCCCGCCGGCGGGTACTTCCCCACTTGCGCCCTTCTTCTTCTTTTTCTTCTTCTTATCCTCCACCTCGTCTTCCTTCACGTCGCCGTTCTTACTTAACCCTAATAAGTTCATGATGGCTTCTCCACCGGAAATGGCGCTGCCTTTGTCATTAGGATAAGCACCTCCTGCTCCTCCCTTTGCGTCCACAACAACAGGGTTGTTCGTTCCACAACCCCTGGGCATATCTTCACTCTTTCTACCGTCATAAAAATCGTTTCCTGGTAGCTTTTTCAAATTCTCAGTTCCCTTTTCTCCGCCTCTATCGACGCCCCTATCACCTTCCATGGGCAAACCCTTAATGAGGTAAAGCAATTTCCTTCCAACCTTGTCATTAAAATCGACGTTGTTCTGTTGCGCCATCCCTTTCACATTCGAATCACATCCAGCGAGGCCTTCCTCCGCAGATGCATCCTTCATTTTGCTTCTCTGTCCAATGGCTTCCATCATCCCATTCACTCCTGCACTTCCACCACCATTAGCCTTATATAAGTGCTTCAAATAATTTCCATATACAGCGTTGGCAGCTCCTGGGGGGATATGTCCTCCCTCACCTACTGGGAAGTTCATCTTTGCATATAAACTCTCTAACTTATTATTATCCATCAGTTCAAAATTCTTTTCATAATCGTTATCCCTGCCACTGTCTGGTGCCATCATAGGGATGAGGTTCTTAGCATTTGCTTTTCTCTGTACGTTGTTATCCCCGCCGCTGACCACCCCTACATGGTTCGTGCCTCCCTTGAGAAGATCCTCGTCGTGTCCATTCATTAGAGCGTTCTTCGAAGAACCATCGTTCGCTTTCGCCCCCATAATTACTCCTGCTCCTGTCGCGATCCCAGCTATGGAAGCTCCATCATTAACACCACAATCCCCTTTGGACAATATATAATTAATATTCTTACTGTGTACATGGCTCACATTTGCGCCATTCGCAAGGCTATTAATGTCTGAGTTTCCCAGGTTAGCAGTGCTACTGATGGATGGATCTCCTTCTCCCCTGTCTACTAACTCTCTCAACATACTATATATCTTTTCCTTCTCCTCGGTGCTATAAAACCACAGGCTGTAGGTACTCTTCAAATTACTCTCTTCATTATGTACTCGATAAAAAATATAATTTTGATCAGTGGACAAATTAATACGTCCGTGGATATCCTGTACTAAATGGTTTTCGTTTTTTTTATTTGTAATTATAAGTCTGTAAGTTGGCTTTATGGATCTCCTAACAATGTAAAGGAAACCTTCAATGTCCGCTCGAACCCATTTCAATTCATCTTCCTTCATTTTGTATACGGTCACAAATGAGGACTTCATTATTATTTCTGTAATATATATATCTATACCTTTGAGCATTTTAAAACATATTTTTTCCCTCAACAAACTTACTTCTTCGTTCAATTTTTCTTCTTTATTTCCTTTCCGCCCTGTATTTTGGTTTCTACCTCCATTTGCCTGATTCAAATTGGCTCCACTAGAGCTCAACCCAATGGCGTTAGCCCCGTTCGCGTTATCCCCATTCCCTTTCATACCACCAGCAATGGGCTTATACCCTGCTGCTTCCCGATTAGCCTTACTATCCGGGGCACCGGCATTGTTCGTAACAGCCTGACCATTCCTCCCCTCACCGTGTGCACCACCAATCTCTCCCCCATGTCCCACACCCTCCATGGGACCTTTCATTTTCTCCTTGTACTCTCCAACCTTCTTCGAGCCGTACGCATTGTAATCATACGGATAGGCGTTCTTAACATATTTTGCCGCCTGCACATGGTGAGGATTTCCTCCTCCACTGTTCTGGGTGCTGTTATGATTGTTATTCTGTAGGCTACTCACCGCGGGGCTATTCGTTACGCTATTGGCGGCCTTACCGGCGGGGGGCGCCTCCGCCCGACTCTTCTTCCCATCCACAGGAGTACCTCCTCCTGGTACCTTTCCACCATTCTTGGACTCATTTAAATTGTAAGAACCATTCATATCATAACGGTTCATGCGGTTTTTCACCTTGCCGTAGCTAGTGGCCGCCGCAATATTTTTTTTTTTCATTTTGTGTGGCTTAAAATTTAACGGCGTACACGGGCTGGAACGCACATAACCATGCCCGCGTAAACACAAAATGGGGAAAAAGGTGTACAATCAGACACGTGTCTCTGCCTATCTGCTTGCACAAGGGGGGGGGGCGACAATGTGTGGGTGTCCTGGCCTCCTCGTACGAGTGCGCGCTACTCTGTAGGTGCACACACGACAACAGGTACATATACACGATGCCCCAGTGCGCGAGGGGGAAGCACTTACAACTTCACACACACGTTCAAATTAAAAGGGTGATAACAAATATATAAAAAAAAAAAAAAGCTATAAAAAAGGTGAAAAAGGGTAACAGGAGATAAAACGGGGTGTACACAATGCACAAAAGAATGCAAACAGAAAACCGTTCATGTTTTCTCCCCTCACAACAGATTACGATATGAGTTCATACATGCACGAATGGGTACACGTAAAAAAAGTCCTGAATAACTCATACGTCAGCGTGAGTGCAACTACCTACAACAGGTGCAGTCGCGGGCTTTAATTACTTGATTGGGAAAAAAAAAAAAAAAAAAAGAAAAGGTGGGGGTTAAAAAAATAAATAAAATAACTCCCCAAAATGATATTGCAAAAGAAAACACAGCTGTACGTGGCAACGCCGTGAAATGCAAAGGGGCTCATCAAAAGGAGCGCTTTACATTTAATGTTGTGTAGCGTGTAAGGTTAAAAAAAAAAAGGAACAGGAGGGAAATTCTCTCACAGTATAATTACATATGCCGTATAATGCATACAGTATATAAATTTACTTATCACGATAAGTGTATGCCCATACGCTCAAAAGTACGTATGCTGGCTGATACGAACAAGCGCGCCGTCATTCGTTTGTGCGCTCATACGAATATATGCTTATGCATATATGCTTGCTGAAGGGGAAGAGCAGATTGGGGGAAGCTCTTTAGTGAATTAAATAAACTCGAATGTCGTGAAAAAGAAAAAAAAATGACAAAAAAAAAAGGAAAGGGAAAATGAAAAGGCAAAGTAAAAGGGGGAATGAAAAGGCGAAATGGAAAGCAAAAAAAAAAAAGGGAAGGGGGGAAAGAAATTCGAATGGATGATTGTCGAGGGTCTATTTAAATTATATCAAAGGGAAAAATAAAGAGCAAAAAAGTAAAAAGTAAAAAAACTGATA
>NW_012192624.1:131385-163190 GCF_000956335.1 Plasmodium fragile | reverse complement strand
AAAAAAAAAATTAACGGTGTAGGGGAAAAAAAAAATATATTATAATGATTTGTACGCACTTGTAATTATTTGTATGCATACCTATCCACCTTTGCAAATGGGAAAAAGCGCATAATTAAAACGAGAAGCGCGATGGTACGACGCGTAGATTAGAGGTAAAGCCCCCAAAAAGTAAAACGAAAAAAAAAAGCGATAAAACCAAACGCGAGAACAAAGGCGGCTAAATGAAAACGCAAAATATAAAATGACTACAAAATGATGCGACCTATACTAATGGCGGGAAGCTTACATATAACAATGCCATGGCGCAAACACGTATGCTGCTATGCGTCCCTATGTAGGTATGCACGCTGGTGGTGAATACACACAATTGTATGCAAATGGTATACATGTATATACCTCTGCATAACGTATGCTGACACAGAGGTGTTCCCCTCAATGGGGGAAGAAGAGCAACAACAAGACAAAAAACAAAAAGAACGCCTTTTTTTTGTAGCCATCGGCGGACCGGCCTATACACATATTTCTAGCTAACCTGCGTTACGTGTATTCCGGTTCGCTCACTCAATCGCTCATATGAATATATAAAGGACTTAACCATTTTATCGCATCCCTAAGCTTTGCACACTTTGTATTTTTGTACACCCTCTTCCTCATCAGCTGTTTTTTGGGGGGCTTCCAACGTGCAGTTGTTTTGCAGCTGTAATAATCATATGAAGTGGAAAAAAAAGGAAAAAAAAAAAAAAAAAAAAAAAGATACACACTGCGCAGTTATGGCTTGGCTTGGCATGCCCAAACGTATTCTTCCTCCAAGCGATACGCAAAATGAGAACAAGAAATGCTAAGGGAGAATTGAAGGCAATGCTGCGCGGCAAAGGTATAGGCAAATCAGTCAGGCGATAAGAAGCTACAAGGGATCGCAATATGTTTCGGATTGAGGTGAGATCCTCTTCATAATTGCTCATAAAAAGGGTGGCTTCACCAATTTTCTAAGTTTCTGTTACACTGGGCGTATTGATAAAATTTTGTGCAGTGCTGATTCCACCACGTTGGTGCCCCTGTCCTATGTGAAACACAACCGCTGTTACTTGCCCAGGGAATGTAAAGGAAAAGACTATACCGTGGCCTATACATATTTTGCTCACCACACAAGAATAACATATGTATTTGTACGCTGTACACTTCGCATTGCTCAATTTTGTTTTTTTTTTTACCACTATGCTTTCCGTTCTGCTTTAAAAAAGGATATACCGTTTGGCTATGCAAAAGTTTAGGGTGTGTCGATATGTGTGTTTCGTTTTGTCTGCATACGAGACATGGGATGAGTGGCTCTCTTTTTGACGTGGAGCATTCGGACCGTTGCCCTTAATCTGCTACCCCTTATACACACATAAGGCGGATTAGCGAAACATGTGAATAATCAAAAAATATCTGAGGCTTTAGACGAAGGAGGTTTGTTCTTCCGGTCACACTTGCTTCCAACAAATGCGATGCGTCACACTTTACAACTTAGTAGCGAAATTAAATTTACACCTTCTCAATTTAAAAAATAAGATTAAATTTTTTGCAACTAATGAGAAAAAAAAAAAAGGTCCATTTATTACCCATTTCGGTTGGTGAATTCTTTACCGCGTTAATTGTTCATTTGAAACGGTACCGGTTGAACTATGCGACATATACTTGGATAGAATGAAATGGAGTGATGATTGAAGCTACATGTTGGTGATTCATAACAAACACCCGTGACGGATATAGGGGACCCAATTTCTCACACCCCTACTTTGTGTACACCCCGGCCAAGTGTAAACCCAATTTAAACAAAAAAAAAAAAAAAAAAAAAATAGCACGCCAAACGAGTCACGAATGTAGCATGTTCCACCTTAACACGTTCAGGCGGCAGCAGTATATGCAGCTGTCGTAGTTGTACAGTTTGGCTCCTCGCGACAGGGTGCACATCAGGATCCGCACTAGAGTGATACACCCTCTCCCCCCAACTGTTGCCATTCACGCGAAATATATAAATGAAAAGATGCGTGTCAAGGCTGAAAAAGGTTATCGCAGTTCTGACACTTGGGCAGCTAGCCAAATGTTGGCTTCCCTTCACAGGGAAAGGAGCAACATGGATAGTGGCCACAGCGAAAGGGGGGTATGCCTACACCGAATATGTTCTTCCCAATAGCGTCGTTAACAAGCCCTCCGGACAATACTTCCCCCTCCGTAGAAGATTCACCACGAGACGTAAAAAAAATGATTTTCCATTGCAAAGATATAGCCTTCATGACGAATGTGGTCGACGGAACTGGGTGGAGAAGAGAGCCTCCTTCCTATTCTTTCGTGTATCTGCACATATAGGAGAAGCGAACAAAAGTCGTCAGACAGCGCATGCGAATAGGCAGCATGTATATCGTGTCGGAGGAACGTACCTCCCTCCCCGCTCCATCCAACTGTTCTCATCTAGTCGACAATGTGATCCCTGCGATGGAAACCGCGACACATCCCCAAACGAATGCATAAAGCCGCTCCCTCCCAATAAAACAAGCGAACGTGTAGAGTCAGCCGAGCAGAAGGAGGAAGAAGAATGTGAGAGGGTTTTCCTAACAGACACCAAGTATTACAAAAGGAGCAAATACTCCAAAGCAGGTTTCATAAAAAAAAAAACAGGAGAAGAAAGGCAATTGACAATTGGAAACAATGGACAGCGCTTTCATCAAAAGGGACTACTCCACAATGAACTTCCTCCCATCACCTCTATCGAATCGGAGGGTGATCTCCTCACAAATCACATGAGAAAAGGCGCACAAAATGAGCACCTCAATTTGCCACAATTTTTTATCACTAACTACTATGCGGATAAGAATAGGCCTAACGAGCTCGATCTAACAATAGACCCGCATACAAAAGAAAGCAGTACTAAACCAATGGGTACGATAAAGAATGAAAAAGAAGAGGAGAATTACACAAGTGGTAAGCAGAGTAGTAGGGCTGTATCTTTAATGAACGAGTTCACCGTGATTGGGGAAATTGTAGGAGTACACGGACTACAAGGATGGTTAAAGGTAGTAAGTTTTACCACATTTAACGATATAAGATTCAAGAAAAATATGTACAGGTATTTATTTATGAATACGCACCCCTACCCTCTTCCAATTAAATTAACAGATGTGAAAGAATCCCTAAAGGTAGGGTTTCTGTACGTCAAAATTGAAGGAATAAATTCAAGAACAGATGCACTTAAATTAAAGTCCTGTCTAATTTGTGATGATAAAAGGAAATTCCCAAGCTTAAGTGAAAATCAGTACATATCTACTGACCTACTCAATTTTCATATATTCATTTTTAATGACCTTACCAATACCTGCATAGGAAAAGTCCTCTCCTTCATATCCAAGTACGATTATATATGTAAGAAATCCACACAAAGCATTGCAGAAGATTTGATTAAAATTCAAATCAAAAAGGACATTTCTCTGCAAAAAGTTTTCCACATCATATCTGCTGCGCAAATGTATGCCATGAGAACCGCGTCTTCTTCCCCTTCCACAGCGGGGGAGGGGAAACCCGTCAGGGTGCTCATCAACCGGAAAGGCTTTTCCCTCACGGGTGATCTAGACGGTGAGCTAAGCGAACAACTACGCGCGGAAGAGTATAAGATGGAGCACGGCAATAACCAAGACTACGGTGGGGGTGACGAACAAGACCGCATCTTAAACGACGAACCAGTGAAGGGCGACAAGAACTACTACGACTCACTTGACAACTTTGAAGGCTGCTCTTACAAAAAGATTTACAAGTGTGACTTCTGTGAAGATGTGTATGAAGACCTTCGGGAGGCGAGCGAACACGAAAGTTCGCACTTCCCCACGGATGAGGAACTGCTGTTTAACGCATCCCAGGCCAGCTCCCCCAAGGAAAACCTATACGAGGTGGACAGGAACATGGTCTCCAAGCTAAAGCCTATCGATTAGTAAGTTAAAAAAAAAAAAAAAGAAGCGCAACCCGATCATGCTTTTTGCGCGAAAAAAATAATAATTTTTTATATATATAGAACGAGGGGGAGCCTTATATATATATTTTTTTTTTTTCCGTTTTGAGTATATTCCCATGTGCGTGGTTATTTTTTCCCCTCTCTACACACTTAAGTGTTCCATCCACGTACCATCCTCCGACATCCCACATTTGTACTTCTTCCACCACCTAACCAGCTTCTTCATCCCCATCGTGAAGGACAAAACGATCAGGTCAGTAAATTACGAACTTAAGCAAATGTACCTCGACGTATCAACCATTTTTTTGTTGGATGACCAGAAAAAGACTTAGGAGTAAAGCGCAGAATGGGACCCAATTTCGCCCTTACATTTTGGCGATGTGGTATATATGGGAACGCCCCTCCCCCTTGTGCGCACGCTTGCTTGGACGGAAGGACATAACCACGGCCCATGCAGATTTAGTCATGTGCAGATTTGTCCTTTTTTTTGTTGAAGTGAACTTGGCTGGAAGCAGCAACGCCAAATGGATGTTTCACTATGTTGTGTTGCTTATATGGATTGCCCTTTTTTTTATTTTATATTTTTTTTTTTTTTTCCATTTTTGTTGCCTCCTGCCCGGCGCAGCCCCAGTACATGCGGCATTTGTCTTATACCTCCCGCTTCTAAACCTTGCCTGTATATGTATGGGATATTTTGCTTACCCATTACTCTCCGCCCACATCTACGCATGCCGCGGTAGGTAAATAATGTGCATCAACCTAACGCGCGAAAGGATGAAGGAACTCTACCTGATGTTTGTCTCCCTTTTGGTTTGCCTTTTCTTTACAAAGCAAATTATCAACGGTATGTAAGACGGGTAAAATGTGGCCACATGGTTACTAATTTTTTTTTGTGTGTGTGCGAATGGAGGCAAAACCGCGAAGCGCTTCATCTCTCTCCAGTTCTGCAACCACGGTCCCCTTTTTTCCCACCGTCTCCCCACCCGAAAAGAGGAACTCCTCTCCGTGGACAGAATCAGACATACCATGAGGAACTATAGCATGATGGATGAATCCAAGGGGTTCTCGAACTTCGCCCTACTGTATCTATACAACGCGTTGCGGTGCACACTGACGCAAGACGCTTTCGAGTCCCATGAGGATGAGAAATACAGGAAGGCGATATTCCTTGTGAAGCACAACTTGCTGCGCTTGCGCCAGAACAAGGCGAATAGAAACTTGTGGTTGTTCTTCGAGTTTGACCTCACGGATGTGTTTGTGTCCGCGGTAATTATGCGTGAGCGGGAGGCGCGCCTGGAGTGGGCCAAACAGACACACTCGGCCGCCCTGCTCCATCTGCTTCTCTACCCTCGCTACCCCCCCACGCAGATGGCCGAAATAGAAGCGAACATGAGGAACTACAATATGGGTCTTCTCGAAATGTACAACGAGTTGCGTCTGTCCGACTTTACCTTCAACCGTGTGTCCAACCTGGAGATGGACATATGCACCAATCACATTTTCTCGGTCGAGGAGATCAGTCTGCACTTGACCGTTGTGCCTTTCTTGTTGGAGGAAGCAGGTGAGATGGGAGAAGCCCCTCCCATCATACCCCTATGCACGGGTACCCTTTCAGGAAGCTTTTTTCTGAGGTGCGCTCGTGCGGTAGACCGAGCAGAGATGTGTCTTACGTATGGCTGTAAGGTACTCTGTTTTTGATTTGTCCCCTCTCTTCTCTGTGCGTTCCCTTCACACCCCTTGTACACACACACACTTAATACCGTCTACTCCCCTCATTCAGACGTAACTACCAAAATGTACACCCAGGAAATGCGGCAAGCCCTATGGAAGACGCTGAACTTCATTAACTTTTGCATGCTACAAATAAACGAGCACAACATTACCATTACCGATATGTACAAAAAGGAGATAAATGTGTTCCTCAAAGTGACAGACAAATTTGACTTCATATCAATTAACGAAGAAAATATCCTGGAGCTACACGATGAGATCCATTTGAAGAATAAATATGGAAACAAATTGCTTCAACATTTTTTCATTTTCTTAAATCTTGTTTTACCTTATCAAGTGCTTCACCAGTATGAGTACTTCCACTACATTCAAGTGCTACCTATTTACATACGTACGAAAAAGGGGACGATGAAATCACGGAGTTATAATATGGGCAGCATTTGCTACCCCTTAGTAGAGGGGCTCTACAAACATGATTTAAAAATAAATCAAGGAATTATACTAATACGTATTTTAACACAATACAACATACAAAGTCATACGAAACGAATGTATTACTATGATTCGGATTTTATATATAAGGCCATAATATATGAATCTGTTTTATCTTCCTCATTAGAATCATCCTCTGGTGAATTTGGTGTAAAATTTGAACCCCTGTATTCACAGAATATGGACATGACAAAAGGGGCTCTGGCTCCTGAGGAAGACATAACGTTAAGTCTCATTCTGCTCGTCAGTACTGACACCTATGTGGAGGTCTTATTAGAACAAATACACAATTTTGTTTTTCCAAGGGATATGCTTTTATCCAATTGGGATTCTAACAAAGAGAGAATCAAAATTATGGGTTCTTGCATTTACACCAAAGAAGCGCAGCCCCCTATTTTTCAAGGCTTTTTTTCCAGAGGACTTAGCACCTACATTTTGTTCAAAATTTTGGACTTTTTAAAGCCGAACAAGAAGCTCCTCTACCTGTCCATTGACAAGGCCGAGGACAGCAAGAACCAAATCGCCTCGGAGAAAATCGCCGAGCGCATTATGAACGTCACGCAGCAGCTGTATGAGGTCGTCCTCCTCTTCGAGCGAGATGTAAGGGGGAAGTGGTGCTACTGCGGAGAAGTAGCGTAGAAGAGACGTAGCGCAGCGGGGAGAGGTGGAAACAGGCGTACCGTGGGGAGGGATAGAAACTGCCTCCCCCACCCCCGAATAGGTTTCCCCACTTTGCTATTTCTTTTTTTTTTCTTATTCTCCTTTTTTCTCTTCCCCCGCAGGACATAATCAACTTTGACAAATTCGAACACAGCGACGAATGCGACATGTGCCTGGTGGGTTACCGAGGGCTGTACACCCTATACGTGTGTATTTTTATCCCGATTTTGATCAGCATCCTTATTTGCTACTGCATTTACAAAAGAAAAATCGGATCCCAAGGTAACTCGGCTGTGAGGAAAATTACGATATTCCCAAACCAGGTCAAGTCAATTGAGCCAAACATAGTAACGCTGCAGTTATAGCTTTTTTTTTTTTTTAAAAAGGCAGTCCAGGTGACAAAAAAATGTGCAAGGTGTGAGCAGAGTTGGCAAAGCGTGGTGATATTTTTCAAGCTCTCCCCCCCGTCCCTGCATGCGCACAATTTTTTTTCACCCTCTGTGTGTGCACCTAGGTTTAGGCAACCTAACCAGGGCAACACTACCCATTTGGTGTTTTGCTGAGCGAACACCTTAACTTCATTTCTTCCTTTTTTGAATTTTGCTGCGTTGCGCAAGTTGGAGGATGACGCTAAGTGATGCCAAGTGAAGTAAAACTGTGACTCATCCATTTTGGCACCCCTAAGCCAAGTTGAGAAATCAAACGGGTTGGCCAACACGCGCTGACCAACGCAACCATCAACAGGGTGCCCTCTCCGGTCCGCCTTCCATGCTAACCAAACTTGAATAAAACAAAAGTGACAACAATGAACGTCGCGTTGAAGGCAACTCTGTATGACAGATCTCGCTTGAAAAAATGGCACAAGGACAGCGGCGATGACGACGCGTTTGATGACGAGGAGGAAACGGACGCAGAAGCCACCGTAGTGAATAGTATGTACGTTTAAGGTCCCCCAAAGTAGGGACTGTGCTAGGGTTGCTCGACGAACCCCGGAGCTGGACCCCGTCTGCTCTCAGTGATGGAAGCGTCAGTCTAGACTGGATCAGCAAAAGGGGGAAAACAAAACTTATCCCTGTTCACTTATCTCATTTAACCCAAGTCTTCCCTCTTCCGTTTTTTTTCACCAAAGTGCCATGTTCCCTTCCCTCCTTTTTTTTTCCCCCTCACCTGCCAACCCGCAGAAGAAGGAAGCTTTTACAAAAAGTTATACGCCCTCATCGAGTCCAAATCGACCTACATCAATTTGGTCCTAAAGTGCAGGACTGATAAGGACAGCGAAAACGCCACTGCCCAGAAGAAGCGGTACCTTAGGGCCAATCGGAAGTCCCAGGATGAGGAGAAGGCCGAGAGGGAGAATGCCTTAAATACGATTAGGGAAATAGTCAAGAGGAAGTTTCCAAAGCGCGCTGAGGAAAAGATAGACTTGTACTTGAAGGAAGTTATAGGTAATGCGTGATGCGGGGAAGGCCGCCCTAGAGGCGCATGCATGCACACATGCACCATGCATCCATGCAGAGCTCGTACAACAGTGGCATGACCCACATAAAACTACACACCGGGAGTACTGCACACCGGGAGTAATGCACACCGCATTAACATCATCCCATTTCCTGCACGACGCCCCTCCCCCCGAAGGAAACCCGCCCCCCGAGAACTGTGCCCTTCACAAGACCCTCTACCAAAGAAACCAAGCCAACCTCTTCGTGAAGCACAACCTACTCAGCTACCTCCTAAATTTCGTGGACAACAAAACTCTCATGAAACTCAAGGAGTGCTCAAAGGTAGACAACGAAGTGGTAAGTCTGTACCTCCGAAAAATACTCCACACCTTATCCTTCAAGGATGACGAAATAAAGGCCAATATACACTACTGGAGAAATGTCGTTAATTATTTTTTTTGCAAAACGGGTACCCTCAAACCAATGGACAGAAATAATTACCCACCTGTCACCAAAGAGTTCGAAAAGAACAAAAGCTTCTGTGTAATTACAGAAGATTCTATGGATTCAAAAGTTTATATCAGCCTAGACTACTTCAATGACAAATTGATAAAATCCTGTACACATACAAATCCTCTTCCCCACACATGTGAAGATACGAACGTACCAAAAGGAGTAGAAGTTATTTTAAAAAGTGAAAAAATCTCAATTGTCGATTTTGTTGAAGAATATTATAAAAGACTCATAGTTAATGATGATGAGCTGATGTGGCACATATGCCATTTCAGAAAATCTCGCAAATTTTTAACTCTGCTTCTCCTAGAGTACCTCAAGTGTATGATCCATGTACTCGATAAATACAGTGGCAATTTTGTTTTTAAAAAAACAGAGTACTTGGTCAACTGTGGTCACCATATTACACACCGAATTTGGATCCAAATGTTTTATGACTATGGGTATGAAACACTAACCAATCAGAAAGAGCAAAAGGGAGACGTCAACAGGGGGCACAAGACTACTGCGGGGTTCCCCAAACGTGATAATACTAAACAGAAGAATGAAGCACACACGGATAGCACAATCAATAAGACACTCTACCTAACCATTGCTGATCATTTCAAGTGGGATGCATAGTAAGCAAACTATCAGTTTTTGCTTCTCACTTTGAAACAACGGCAAATGCTCATGTCATTTTTATACTGTTGGGCATATCTTAAATGACCCCCTGCCAGATGGCGAAGGGGGGGAAAAAAAAAAAAAAAAAAAAAAGTTGTGGCGATTTTTTAATTCACAAAGTTGTAATGATAAAAAAAAAAAATAGAAACAAAAAGAGAAGCCTCAACGTCTGTTTACATTGAAAAAAAAATTAGGAAACAAATTTGTAACTCTGGGGGGAGCAAGAAAAAAAAAAAAAAAAGGCCATCTCCTTAAGTTGTGTACGAAAAAATGGAAGCTGCGCATTTTTTTTTTTTTTTTTTACTTTTACAGTATTACTTAAAAATAAAATTTACAAAAAATTAAAATTGGTTTCGTACTCCAACCAATAGAAATATTATTTTGATGAGAGAGTTGTCTTGCAGTGTAGGCAACGTTCTACAATTTTTACACGTCTTCGACTATGGGGTCCCTTCCGCCCGCTGCTCATCTACTTCGTAATTCTGTCTACTTCTTAACTTCATTTTCTTCTTTCCTGTTAATAGGGAGAAGGGACGAACGTGCAGAATGTGCAACTGGTGGGTGGCAAAACATTTACCAGAAGAGTTCGTTCCGGTTGCAAGGAGAGAAGGCATGCCGAAAAATTCGACATGTGCAAAAGACAAAAGGATAGAAACACCACGTATACATCGTGCGCAACGCACAAAGGAGCCCTTACTTTTGTTCTTTGGACTCATCTTTTTTAGAACAACCCTTGCGATCACCTGCAGGAAGAGTGGACGTGTGCGCGGGATGTCATTTAGGGTTCGGCATTGGCATTCTCCTTCACATTCCCTATTGGTGTTGCTGGTATCTTTTCCTCCCCAGCAGCGTGCACCTTGGCACCATTCTCTTTGTTATCCCTCGAGCGCCCCGCTGCTTACCTCCGTCCTCCGACGAATCCGAGTCTGAGTCGGAGCTCTCCCCAAAGTCTTTAGGCTTGTGATATATGCAGCAGACTACGCAGAAAAATTGGAGAGGAACAAAAAGTGAGGTCGCCTAGCGCGCTGTTAAGGGGTTAACAGGTTATGCAGATATGCTGTTCGCGCCCCTAAGGAATTGGCGTGAGTATGCAATTCGCGCTTCCCCGGCGCTGAAACCTTACCCTTGGACGACTTCTTCTGCGCGTTCTCATTGTCAACAGTGTTTTCGTCCCACCTGACCATTTTTTGGGGAGTCAGCTTTAAAATTCGCACAAAGGTGTTTTGGTTTCCATTTTGTTCGTTCCTCTCGTTTGCTTCTTGCACGTAGGTGGTGGTCGTCGCACTTGAGGACGAATGCATATGAGACATGGTCAAAAAAACAAAGGGGTGGTTTACATATATATGCACATGCGTGCAATCTGCGTGCTCAGGGGCGTGTATATAATCCCAGTCTGCGTATGTAGACAGGTATCGTGCTATGTCATAAAAATGGACATCGAATACGAGAAGTGGAAGTGGCACCCAAACGGGGGCAAAGAGCAACGCAAGCTGATGGAGTGCTGCAAGGATTAATAAAAATAGGCCTTGTAGGAATTTTTCCCTCGCCCGTACGGACGCCCTACACGAAAGCAGACGCAGGAAAGAAATCCCCGTCTTTGCAAATGGCACGCCTCAGCTCCTGTACAGTATATATACTCGCATGAACAAGAGTTTAGTAAGGACACACTTTGCGCACTCTTATTTAATACACCCTTACATGACTGTTGTACATACTTGTACGTTCATTTTTCACGGGTGTCAACTTTTCTCGCTTTTCCCACAACACGGGCAGAAGAAAAAAAAAAAAAAAAAAAAGTAAAACAAAGTAAAATAAATGCTCATATGTTCATATTACAATTTTGTAAAAAGGGCAAAATATCCTTTTCTTGCGATTTGTTCCAAAAACATCCAATTCAGTGAAATGCAAATTTTATTTGAACTTAATGTTTCTTTGTTCCGATTAAAAAGGAAAAAAAAAAAAAAAAAAAAAAAAGTACCCCTTTTTTACAATATATATATATAAACCAGTATACATGCAAAGGTGCATGTTTTTTAAAGAACCCCACCCCCCCTTAAGAAAAGTCTTTCTTTTAAAACCTTCACAAATCAAAATCCACCTGAACGGTTCATATAATTTTTTTTCCTTTTTTGCCCTTTACTGAGTTTTCAGTTAGCCATTTTTCTTTTTTTATGCCATGTTCATGTAAAAAAAAAAAAAAAAAAAAGGAAAAAAAGAAGCTAACTGCTTTGTACACGCACTTGTTACATTTTTTCTCAACCACACCTTTGACGCAATTTCGGCGTTATTAAAGTACACTTATATCATGCCAGGCGCTGCGCCGGGGAAATTATCCCTGTGAGGTGGAAAACCGCTAAATGGTTCTCCAAATTGGTTTCGCGCACATTCACACTTTACAAAAATAAGCTAAATTAGCCAAATTAGCTGCACTTGCTAAGCTTGCTTAATTTGAGAAGTTGGCCGAATTGGCTGAATTGGTTGAATTTGCTAAATTCGCTTCGTTGGCAAAGTTTACCAGGAGCGCGTAAAACTGAATAAACCGCCCGCACTAATGCGGGTGGCAATATAACACCCTCATGCCCACACAACGTTGGCGCGCGCAAGGGGAAACACGAAACAGCACGGCGTTAACGTATGAGCCAAGCCATACACACACGCAACATGTTATGCACATCATATACTACTAAGCTGAATCTACGTAACGTTCTCACGTTACAATCTGCATATACATTGCTATGCAGGGAGTGTAAATAATACAACAACAAAAAAAAATAATAATAAAATAAAAATAATAAAAGTAATGCATAAATAAATAGGCAAAGGGGGAAAAAGCATAGGTAAGGAAAAAAAAAGAACATATAATACCCATCATCGTCGTTGTGAATAGCACACTGTATAAAGGGGTTAAAACAATTAAGCAAGAAAGGAAAAAAAAAAAATAATAAATAAAGGAAAGCATTCAACATGATACTCTAATTAGGGTATAAACCCAAATGAGAAGGTGGCATGTTTGGACATGAACACATTTTTCAAGGGCCACCAGTGCGAATTCTGACTGACAGCAGTAATAACTGTATATGCGTGTCTTTGTATACGTACACGTCCTGGGGCGGGGGTCATCTTTCTACGCGGGAGCAACAGCACAATTGCAATTTAAAAACGCCCACCTGCGTTGTTCATATAAAAAACAAAACAAAATGATTGGTTAATTTTGGTTGGTACATCCCAACAACGTTAAGCTCTGCGTACATGGTTCCTTAAAAAACGGTGCCTCCCATGGCTTCCAATTTTAGTAGTGTAGGTCCATCTTGTCATCTCGCACACTCCTTATATTTATGGGCACATAGAAATATATCTGCATGGCATCCTTCATATGCATGACCACCCTCCCAAAGGTATACCTCTCTCTTCATGCGAAAATATGAAAAACTGTGTTCACATACTCGTCGCCTGTTTAACCATTAGGTAAAATCCAATTTGACACAGAAAAAAAAAAAAAAATATGGCTAGTCAAAATGAGATAGCAAAATGGGGGGCAAAATTTTTTCTTCTTCTTGAACTATGCTTAAAACTGAAAAAAAATGGTGCCACGTATCGCTTTATATACCACTACATGTTTGACCGTTCTGGGGCTTTGCAGTACTTGCAGGAGGCCCAAAAGTGTGTTGTTGATGCAAGGCGAGGAAATGCTTTTGTCCTGCCTCTCGCGTATTCTTCCAGACTAACTGTGTGCACACTCGTGTGTGCCGCTTTCACGTACACGCTCGACAACGCGGAGACAGCATGCGACAGCATACTTCACCACATTCTATTCACATCCATGGGCTACTCCCATCTCAGTAGTCATAGTTTTCATAGTCGTCCTCTTCGTTGTCCGAGTCATCCTCATTAGTCGAGGACACCTCTTTCTTTTTCGATATCTGGATGAGGCCCTTTTTCTTCCGCTTCTTCTTCTTAATATCATACTCGTCATCCACAGAGTTGTCCCCCTCGTCGCTCCCATCTTCTTCCGCGTCCACGTGGTTCGTTTCACTCAACTTTCTCTTTTTCTTAACACTCTCGTTGCTAACAAATGTAAGGTAGTTGACAGCATCGTACATCTGCCATATATTTTCTAAAACTTTGTTTTCCTTGTTTATCCTTCTTAGCTGGATTGGATTTTCCGCTGAAACAATTCCGACGGATATTAAATTATATATATCATAGTAGCTGTAGGGGCCATATACATTGTTGTTAACGTCGCTAGTCCACCTGAGCTGCCACTGTATGTCTGTACTCTCCTCCTTGGACTCCTCTAGCTTTTTGCACAAGGCTTCACATTCGTGCTTCGCCAAGAAATACACGTTTTTATATTCGTTTGTCAATTTCTGCGTCAAATCTATCAAGTTGTTAAACCTCCTTTCGATGGTTTTGTAGTCCAGGGCTATCTTCTGGTATGTTTCCTCCAGCCTCTGCAACTCGTTTGGCTGTTCTCCCGCCGTGGGGTTGTCATTCTCTGCCGCCTCGTTCTTCTCCTCATCAGGCGTTTTATCCTCTTCAGCTGCGTCTCCCTCCTGTTCATCCACTTTGTCCTCTTCCGTCACTTCCTCCTGCTCTTCATCCGCTTTGTCCTCTTCCGTAGCTTCCTCCTGCTCTTCATCCGCTTTGTCCTCTTCCGTAGCTTCCTCCGCCGGGGGTTCTTCCTGTTCATCCACTTTGTCCTCTTCCGTAGCTTCCTCCGCCGGGGGTTCTTCCTGTTCGGGCTGATCCTCGTCCTCGACGGGATGTTCCTCATGGGGAGCCGCTTCGCTCTCTTCGTCCTCATGCTCCCCCTCCTCATGTTCCTCCTCCTCACTTGGGGCATCTCCATTTGGAATGACTTCGCTGTCTACCGCGTCGTTTTTCAAGGTATCCTTCTCCACCGCGTCACCTTCACGCTTCTTCAAGTTCACTTGCAGAACGTTCTTCTTACCCGATCCTCGCACGGCGGCCCCGGCGTCTTCGTCCCTTTTCCCTTCGTCCGCTCCGGAACTGTCCACATCTGCCCCTTGGCATGACTTGGACTCATTCTGATCTTTGGAAGATGCAGTGCTCGGGCGAGGGGCCGAAACGAATCTGAATTTGTCTAACTTAAGTTTGCATTCATTAAGGTAATTTTTACATAGCTTCAGATCTCTCTTGTATCTAACCATGGCTTTAATTGGCGTTTCCTTTTCAATCAGGAGACAAGAGAGGGAATACAACGCATCGTATATATTCAGAGAGAGGCCATTATTATGGTGATTTTGCTGCTTATCAAATTTAGACACCGTTTCGTTGTGTATTTTTGCTTTAATTTTTTTATTGGAAAATGAGGTGAACGGATCTTCCTCATCAACTGATTTTAACCAGGCCTCCTCAAAATCATCCCCGTCTGGATCGTTATAAATGTAATTCCCATGCTTGTCTATGTATCCCTCCTTCAACTCGTTCTTCATATTAAACGGTTCGATGTTGAACCCGAAATAGTCTTCACTGTAGTTGCTAGTTTTTTCTTCTGCATTTAAAATAGCTGCATGTACGTCGTTCACTTCAAAGGAGGAATCTTCATTAAAGGAATGAGTAAACCTTTCTCTTTTAAGAGTTTGATTTTTTCCATTTTGATTAGAAGACGAACCTTTTGTTGATTCCGCATCCGTTGCCCCCTCAGCAGAGTCATCCTCCCCAGTACTCATGGCGACGTAGCCTCTTCTAACTACCCCTCTCGCTTTGCCATTCTCTTTGCTGGTGCTTTCATCAGAAGAATCCTTCGCCTCGAAAATTTCAAGGGAATTATAACTGCCCCCTTTAGGATCCTCTTCATTTAGGAAAGAATTCCCAGCCTTAAATTCCTTCTCATCAAAGTCACAGTTATACATCTCATTGTAGAAACATTCAAAGTAGTTAAAGTTGTTAACGGCAAAATTGAAATAGCTGTTTTCATTTTCGTCTTTTTCGTAATATATGGTTTCATTTTTGTCTGAAAATTGAACTTTTTTTTTTTTTTTTTTTTCAAAGCTACTTTCACCTTTACTTATTTCGTTTTCTAATTTTACAAGTTCAACTTCTACGCTTTCTTCGTTTAGCATTTTTGCGTAGAGGGGGGAGGGGGGAGATTTTCCGAGTGGACAGGGGAAGCGCCGTGTCGTGCGGTGAGCAGAATGTGGTTGGATGTAATCAACACACCCGTTGCGCCTGGCTTCTTCCTTTTGAGGGCATGTGCAGCTTTCAGCTTATTACTGCTCTTTTTTTTTTTTTTTAATTATTGTTTGTGTTATGAGTGGTCTTGATGCTAATAGTGGTGTGTGAGAGTCTCTGCGAGGGAATATGCACAACTTTGCTGCGAATTTGCAAAACGGTAGGTGTAGTCCCCACCCCTTGTGACGATAAAAAGAAAAGGCATGTGGAGAATACACCTACGCTGCTAAACTGATTACCTTTAAAAGTTTCCACTGCGCAGTGGGGGAAAATATATCTTTTCATCCGACGCGTTGCCTACTTTTGTGGTGCGTGCGGCAGGAGCTTGTTGCGATTGGCAAGGAAGTCGCTAATTGCATGTATGCCCTTGTTTTGGTGTGCACTCCTCCATAGGGGGAGTGGGCAGGAAATAACAGGGGCAGGGAATCCGTTGAGAGGAGCAAAAGGGACAAATCTCGCATAAGGCGAAGAATAGTGTACATATGCAAAGCTGTACAAAAATGTAGTGCTAACGCTGAGTAAAAAAATGTACAAAAAAAAAAAAAAAAAAAAAAAAAAACAGCATAAATGAGTTATGCCTTTCCCCAATTCACCAGATACAAACCTGCCCTTCACTCGGAATGGTTTTCCTTTTCTTTCTGTTATTTCTTAAATTCTCCCAAACATAGTTGCAGCTAAATTGGTAAACATATCTATTGAACAAAAAAAAAAAAAAGGGTTTAAAAAAAAAATGCTCTTTGCATAAAGCATTGTTCGAAATAAACCATTTTCGCGTGAAGTGTTTTAAAAAAAAAAAAAAAAAAAAAGCAACGAACAGGCAAACCGGGCACAAAAAATCTGATGGCGCGCGAAAGAACAAATGGGAGCATTTCGCACAATCGCGTGAACAAGCAAAGAACCAGTGTCGGAACAACAGCATATGTCGGTAAATTAGAAGAACGTGGATAATAAAACCTGACCCTACGTCGCCTTTTCATTGATTTGCATATAAATATTCATGTATCACATAAGGACATAATGTATATGCCCCACTCTTCGTAAGGAATACGAACAGGTGAGCAACGAGTGAGAGGGTCGGCTTGGCTCAGCTCAGCTCGGCACGGCTCGTATTGTTCATATTGTTGGACTGCTTCACCAGGGGGCAGGACGGGCCACATGCACTCCACCAAAAAATTGAACAAGTTGAACAGATCGAGAACATTGAAAAAATTGACATTTGGAAAAATGAAATTCTTCAGGGAGAAAAAACTTCAAACGAGGTCAACAATTTGCAACTTATTCTTTTCTTCTTTTTTTCTTTAAAAAGAATCCTTTTCAAAACGCGCGCTCAGGTTTCACACTTGTATGCTTGCGCACATATGAGCAACCGCGCAAAGTGTACGAATAAAAGTTCGTTCAAATATGTGTAAAGACTCTCTCCACAGCTGCGCACAGGCACACATGGACGTCACTCCATCCACATGCATATTGAGAAATTATCTCATTACTTACCCCCGCGCAAATGTGTAGACTCGCAAATTAAAGCAAAAAAAAAAAAAAAAAAAAAAAAAAAAAAACGAATATATAAATGGCGTTGTCAACAGCACTGGTGTAGACAATATTGGCATTCCATTATTGGATATGCATGTACATGTACATGTTATGCATACCCAGTGGAAGGACAAATGAGGATGATTCAAACGAAACAAAACGACGCTGTTGAAGGGCAGAATCAAAGAATGAAAAAGGAAAATTCATAGGGGGAAGGTCATTCCCCACCATGGGTAATTAATTAACTCCATCTTCTTAAATAAGAATATCACACAAATGCGATAAATAAAATAACGCGCACGCGGAGTTATCCACACACAAACACACAAAAAAAAAAGAAGCAGAAGGAATGGGATTTCTCTCCTCTGGAATTGCATACATGTCACACGTAAACGCCTGCTGTAGGTCTGTTCTCATGCCCTAGCTTATTTGCACCCTGTACAAATTTCTCTTCATTCACAGAACTCTTCCAAACCATCTACTTAAAATTGAGCAACCACTGGGGAACGTTCTGGTCATACTTCCTCAAATGGTCAATGAGCTTGTCAATAATTATTTTATTTGAACTGTTAAAGTAGTTAATGGCTAGTCCGGTTTTTCCAATCCTGCCTGTCCTACCAATCCTGTGCATGTACTGCTCAAATTCGGCTGGTAGGTCATAATTTATTACTAACTCTAGGTCGGGGAAATCTAGGCCCCTTGCCGCGATGGACGTAGCTATTAACACCTGAAATCCTTTATCGCGGAACTGTTGAAACACGGCTTGTCTCCGAGCCTACACGTGGTGCGTGTGTGTGTGTGGGGAGCATTGAGTCCATGTGACAAACATTTTGGCGTACAAATTTTACACATGCTTCATGTTACATTTGTTCACCCAATGCATGTACGCGTCATATATATTTACAATTCGAGATGAATTATTCCACAGGAGCAGGAGCTCACACGGGGGTGCCAACGAACTCGCACTTCAGGTCGCTATACCCATTGGTGACCAGGTTGTCATCACCGCAAACCACCCAACCTATGTGAAGACCTAAGGGTCTATAACTTACCTGACTCATTTTCCCGTGCAGGTAATTTACGTTATACCCATTCGACTTCAACAAAGAGAAAATGTAATTAATTGAGCTTCTCAGCTCCACAAAGATGATGGCTTGTCCCTGCAGAGTCTTCAGGTCCTTGAGCAGCTCGTCCTGCTTACTCTTGGCGGGCACGTACTTGACAACCTGCTCGGAGGGGGTGGACACACGAGCGCGCAAATAAGGCAGTTCCATTAACGCAGTCTCAATAAGGACGCCCCAATAAGCGTACGTACACAAGTGCATGCACATTGCGTACGCCGCCAAAAGCACGCCGACACAAATTGGGGGCTGTCCACCTACCTGCTTAATAGAATTGCGCACCTCCCTCTTCTGTGTGATATTCAAAAACACATACGGAGTGGCCATGAACTGTTCAATATCCTCCCGCAGACTATCGGAGAAGGTAGCTGTGAATAATATGGTCTGTCTAGCATCATTAGCACAAAGATCTTGTTCAAATAATATGGCGTTCATCTGTTCCTTCAAGCCAAGGGAAATCATTTCGTCAGCCTCGTCTAAGATTAAATATTTCACAAAAGACAGACTGACCTTACAGCTGTTCATTAGATCGAGTAGTCGCCCCGGAGTCGACACGATAATATCCGCCTGACGTTCGTTTATCTGCACAACCTGTGGTGTAAAGGTGGTTATTGAGTAGGGTAGCGATGACCGAGGAGAAGGAAATAATCTTCAAAGGAGCTCATCCTCGAAAAAAGGATACACACCAAAGGTCCAGTCAAAACACAGAGAGGTGAACCTACCTGATCTTTCATCGTCTCTCCTCCATAAAAGGCCATACAAACGAGACCCATCTTTTTCGTCAAACTGTTAACCTGGAGGGGCGCACAAAAAAAAAAAAAAAAAAAAAAAAAAAAAAAAAATGGAGTTTTGTATGTCGACCCCTGAAAATCTCTACACCGATTACAACCTCCTGAAACGCATGTAAATGCCCCCCTTTTGGAGGACCTCACCCCCCCATTCATAATTTATAAAGGTTACCTCGTGCAATATTTGCAGGACTAACTCTCGCGTGGGGCAGAGGACCAACCCCAAGGGAGAAACGCACGCGTAGGCCCCAGGGAAATGAGGCCTCAACGTGTCATTATCTTTCATCAAATTTGTAACTACTGGACAGAGAAAGGAAAAAGTTTTTCCACTTCCTGTTTGTGAAGACGCAATCAAATTCATTTTTTTCATTATTATTGGGATGGAGTACTTCTGAACCGTAGTCATTTGGCTGTATCCCTTCTCGCAGATGTTCCTGTACAGGTTGTTTCCACATAGGGTGCTGCGCGGTGGTGGAGGGGGAAGTATGAGTTGTGTCATGTGGTCGCGCACAAAATGGGAATAAATGGGTCAACGTGCGGAGGAAGTAGGTGTAGATTGAGTGAATGCGTAAGTGTGCTCATGTGAAATTTGTACAGACTGGCAGACGCACTTCCACTCGCTCGCTCAAGGCGTACCATAAGTCCTCCATGCTGTTAAGGGGGCCCGGCACCTCCATCTCTTCGCTTCCATAACTTTTGCACTCAATGATGTAGCACTCTTCGTCGAATATGTTGCACTTGTATTTCCTCCCTCGGTACGTGTCACGGTTTTCTTCGGCTTCCTGTGCATGGCCGCGGTCGTGCCGGTTGGTCTTGCCACGCTCATACTGAACAGCCTCGTCACGATCGTACTGGTTGTTTTTATTCGCTTTATACTGACTGTGTCCATTATAACCATACTGATTCGGCTGATCAACGTTGTATTTCCCAAATCGGTCACGGTCATCCTGAGTGGACTTATCTGCGTCATGCGTGAGGGACCTCCCCCCCCTCTCCACATGACTGAGTCTACCTCTACCGTACTGAGTTGACCTGCCTTTGCCATACAGGCCTGCCCTTCCCTTGCCATACTGACTTGATCTGCCTCTACCAAACTGACTTGCCCTCCCCAGGTAATTCCCTCTGGAGTCATTATAACATGTCTCCCCAGGGGGAACACCTTGGTGACAGCTATCTCCCCCCTCATCGACGTTATCCCATTTACTCAAGAATGGTTTTTTACCCACCACATCGTGGCTATTATCCCCTCCTTCTCCTGCTTCCTTTCTTTCCCTAGTGCCAATTTGGTTACGATCCCATTTTTTGAAGGCCCCTTTATACAGCCCAGAATGTTCCCTGAGGTATGAGGGACTTCTTTCTTTCGTTTTCCACTGGGAGTTATTTCTATATAGGTTGTTTTTTTTTCCCTCCAAATTGTTTTCTCCATTTTTATGTGTCTCTTCGACTGAGTAACAGTTGTTAATTCCTTTCCTCCTCATTTTGCTCGTCGGTCCACACATGTCCATATTGTCTGAATAAGTTTTTCTCTTCTGCGTTGTTTCTGGAGGTGGGCTTTTCATTTCGCTATACGTGTCACTGTACCCATCTACATCATTTGCATTTGCATCATGAAAGAATTCTTCCTCACTGTGGTAATTAAAATTTTGGAAGGCACCTCCATAGGGTTCATAATTTCCGCACATGTTATTTACTACACCTATATAATTAAGGTGACTGTTTTGATTTGCAAGTGTGTCTTCATTTGGGTGTAGCATGTACTCATCGCTTGCTGTCCCCAACTGCACTGCGCATGTGTTATTATTTTGGTTTCCGCCCAAGGTAGCAGCTTCATCCGTTTGGCTAACCACAAAGTTGCTGATGCCAGTGAAGGCCGCATGCTCGGGGTTGCCTACATGGTTCCAACAGCTTTCCACACCACCGTTTGGGTAGAGGTAGTTATATGGGTATATATCCTCCGCCAGTGTGTTGGCCACCATGCCATTGGCGTTATCGATTGAAGCGACCTTTTGCTCACAAGTGACATTCATTAAGTATTTGCTGATGACATCATTTAGGGCGTCGTTTGTTTCTCCTTTTTCGGTCTCCTGTATTGTTGCATTTTGATTTCCCTCTTCGGTGCTCCCTACTGTTTCATCCCCTGTGATGTCACCATTGTCATGTTTGCCTTTACGCTCTTCAATGTGTTCGCTGGCGTCACTTCTACACCCCACCTGCTCTTGAATCTGACTCGGTGGGGCCAAATTTTTTTCGCTCATTTTGCTGCAACGGCTTGTATGCGTCGCGGAAAAGAAACCGAAAAAGGGAAAACGCGGAAAACAAGCCGATAGGGGGAAACGAAGTAAGGGAGTCCAAAGTGGCAAATTTGGAAAAACTTACCAAATGGGGCAACGTTACATAATTTCTCCCTTGGCCGTTTTTTTTTTTTTTTTATCACTACGTGCTTGGGTATATCACCCGATGGTGATTCCCTCACACAGGGACTTATTTCCGCCTTCCCTCAGAACTAATCCTTGCGAATTTTCCCATCACATAAAATAAATTAAAAAAGAATAACTATTATAAGTAAAACAGTAATGCTAATAAAATTGTAGCATCAAAAAGGCGTGTCCCCTTTTTCCCCCTTTTTCTATACGTATACACAACATTTGCTCCTGAAAAACACCGTTGCAATTTAATTTACCATTTTTCCATCTCCAGCGCTTCAGTTGTAGCAACTCGCACGTAACACAAAATCAGCGATTAGCCCACATGGGTTTCTCCTGTGCTGTGCATATTACTAAACTATGTGAGGCATGTACAAAAATATTTTTTTTTTTTTTTTTTTTTTTTTTTTTTTTTTTTTTCCACACCGCATACAAAAATGGCTATCTGTATGTAATGCATGCATGTACACGTCCGTATATTTTCCTCTCTAGCGATTATATAATGACGTGCACATTTTCGCGAAGGTAGATTTTTGTGGAAAATGCATCTAATAAAAGGAATAAGCAAAAAATGAATAGCAAATCGAGGCGCCATGTTTGTTCCCCCGCGCCCTCCCCTCTTGTGCGTGAACTCACCATATTTTGGCCTCTCCATTTGGCGATTTTCCAGTTTAGCATCTCCCCTCCCCTGGGCTTACCCCTCAGCAGTAGCTCTGCCGCCCCTACAAGAGGAGACCCTCAATGAGGTAGAAGTGACAAAATTGAGGGCGATACCCATGACAGATTAGCTACACCCCCTGTGTGCATCTCTTGGGAGAGAAACTTGCCCCTTTGGAAATGGAACTGCCATCCATGCAGTTCGTCCTTCTGTGGAAGGAGGTGAATTGAGTATACAGTAAAGCCGCTCTGGCATATCTCTTAACAAGTTCATCACGCACATCGCGTTATCATTATCGATTGTGCTACTTTTCCTGTTGCTCATTTGTGAGAGGATGAAGCGAACAACCGGATGCAAGCATAATACAAAATGGCCAGGCCACAATATGAACGTAGGGCAAAAATGCCCAACTGCTCGGCGCGTGCGCTTATCCTTTGGAAGGCCTGACACGGACCGTTGTTCGCCGGGGGTACAAAAATGAAGTCGCAATATGGGCCATAAAAATGGGAGACAGCAACGAGTTTTTCCAAAGAGCTGCCCGACACAGGTTCCTAACGGACTGGTCTCAAATGCCCGCGCAAAATTACCACCATTTTAAGCAGACAAGGTGGGCGGGCTCGCGGTAACCCCGGAAAAAAAAAAAAAAACCAACAGTTGCTCAACGAGAGCACATCAAACGTGTTGTATCACACATGTCATAAATTGTGTACAAAAAAAAAAAAAAACAAAAAAGGCTTCCCATGTAATGTATAAAAAAAATGAAGCCACATGTCACACCACACACTTGTAAAACGGTAAAACGTCAACTATGTAAACCTAAACGTGCAAATACAAACAAAGACGTGCATAACGCGCTAAAGGGAAATGATCCTCACCCGGTTCTCCCGACCCTTGCCCACAGAACAGGACGACTTGCCATTCCCTCCACGTGTGAACTTACTATATTTGTGCTTCTCCTTAATGAGAAACTCCTCATTTAATGTTTTGGAGCACTCAATTTTTTTCCTCAATTTCTGCCTGTCCAGGTTAAACGAAAAGGTCACGTACTCGTAAAAGTGGAAATCCTTCCTGTTCAAGTTGTCCTTAAATATATTAATTTGTTTGCTATTGAATAGGAAGGGAATTATATATTTTATGTTGTCTCCACTGAGTAGAAAATCAGCGTTTAAAAAATGGAAGAGACTCTTCGAATGGACATCCTTCGAAAACATGTTGATAAATTTTTTGTTCAGGTATTTCTTCTTTAGGAAAAAGTCCCTCGAGTTTAGGCTTCCCCGGGGGGTACCGTCTATGCGCGGGTGTGAAAATGCATCTGCATGCGAATGTCCAGACGTGTTCCCACTTCCCTCGCCACTAGAAAAATTCCCTTCGTGGTTCCTCCTCCTAATCCTGCAGTTGGGCCCGCCCCCAACTTTGGCGGCAATTTGGTTATTTGTCCCCACTCCTGACACCTTCGAAGAGGAAAATGACGTTCGCGAATTCAACACACAAGGGCTGGCATCACGGTAAGATATATTCCCTCCCCGTGCACACATCCGCGATGATAGTGCTTCCTCCTGTTGAGACATCGCCCTCTTCTTATGCCAACTCCCTCGACCCACGTGCTTATTGCCAATGCGAGAACACAACAAGTTGCTCTCCATGCTTAGGACATAGTCCTCATCAATTATTATGTCAAAGATGTCCTGAGACTTCCTCCTCAAATTGCAACAGATCTTCTTCCCTTTTTCATTCTGAAGTGGGACACCTTTGTTTGCCTCATCACCCACTGCTGCTAAAATATTTTTGTCAACTCCCTTGCCATACACATCGGGCCGAAACTCAAAGCTGATCGAATCCTTATCGAAGTAAAACGAAGGACCCGTTACTTCTTCATTGCTGCTGGAAGTCTTATTCAAAGATAAGCTTGTCGCATATTCACAATTTAAGAACTCAGCATTGGCTTGCTCACTGATTGGGGCCATCCCCTCCGCATGACTCCACTTGGAGTCGTTGGTCGACATACTCTTGCAGAAGGAGTTTTTGCTGTATGAAATTTTTTCGCTATACAGATTTAAAAAATCATGAAACTCTTCCTTTTTCTTCATCCTCCTAAAGTTCTTCTCCAATTCGTAGTTCGAAATGTATCCCTGGCTGGTTGAACTGTCCAAGTGCTTCAGGGGGATAGGCGCCTCTGCCGTTTGGCACCCATTCCGGTTGGCCTCATTCCTGTCATATGATTTCCCTGGTACTGCATTCTCCTGTGCCGTTCTTCTGTATGCCTCGCCCCCTCCATTGCCACACACAAAATGGCCGTTGAGCAGATCGAGCTTTTTGCCCACCTTGTCCTCCACATGCTTATCCTCTACTTCCATCATTTTGGACATGCACAGGTATTTGTAAAATGTCTTATTGTAAAAAATGCGAATGGTTTTGTTCTCCCCGCCGATAGAGGCAGCGGCATTGCCAGTGGAGGACACGTACTCGGTCAGCAGATCATCGGGCTTCTCACCAATATAGTTATACTTGAGAAAATTCAACTTTTTGTTTTCGTTCTTTTTAGGCTTCCTCATATCGAATCCCTTTTTCTCATTCAGCACATCTATGGTGCTGTCACTCTCCATGCTCTCATGGACTTCATCTTTGGCGAAGAAATAAAGAAATCTCTCGTTAATATTTGGCATGCTTCTACTCCTCACGCCCTTCCTTTTAATACCTTTATGTATATTTTGTAAAATGTCCAATGAGCAAGGCTCCGTTTCATCATCACTGAGGGAAAAAATGTTGTTTCGCTTATTCTCCTTAGGGTAATCATATTGTACATAGTCCTCCTCCAATGAACTATTAAATGTGAACTCCTTCTCATCAACCCACTCTCCAGGGTTATTATTTTCGTTGCCAGTATTTTCAGACAGGTCATTTTCGTTGTCTTCTGTCAGCTCGTTGTCCGTCGTTTCGTAAAACGTCTTGGTGGACTCGTTATCGTCATTGTTGTTTAGCTGCGCAAAGGAAAAAAAAATAAAAAGTGATACAAATTGTGCGTTTTATATGTGCTCTGCTAAGAGGGGGGCGAAGTCTCTTCCGTCTATGGGCATTCTCCTCGACATCGCGCCAACTTCCCTTTTTTTTTTTTTTTTGTTTTTTTTTTTCTGGTTACTATTTCTCGGAGTTCCACAATTGACTTGAGTTGGTTTTCCAGAGCCCTATTTTTAAATCGGACGCTGTTGTAGTGCTCCTGCGGGGTGGTAAGTGGGATTAATCAACGTGTGAAAAATGTGACACACTTTGCATAGCGATAACTGCAGGGCAAACACACGAATGGGTTTACATACATATATGTGTATGTATATACATATATGAACGGCGAGCTCGCCCCATGGGACCTGCCTCATCTTACACTGGAAGCGTAATGTAGCTGGATGCACTTCTCATCATCACTGTGATTTTTGATCTCCAGGATGCACTCGTTTTCTTGGTAGATCAGGATGTTCACCTGCACAAAAATGCATGTAAGTAGTTCGGGGGGATGTGGAAAGGGTTCATCGCATTTTTTGCATACGCCCCAGGTAACAACAGAGCATGACTTCACACTGTTAACAGGATTGAATGCACGCCACTTGCTTCTCACTTAGCTCTCACTACAAGGGGCATATCTCTCTCCTCCTGAAGACAGCAACAAAAAACCTCTTCACACATACGCACACGTTTATGTACACATTATTGGTTCATTTTCCCCCCTCAGGTCTTACGGTGAACACCTCGCCTACTGCTTGCAGTTCCAGCTGACCGCCCCACGTCCCATCTAGACTTATTCTGAGAGGAAGGAAAAACGTCGCAGGAGTGTAGAAGGACGTTTGTGCGCCAGCGAACTGGTGCTGCGCGGTGCGTAGAAGGCTAATGATAAGCATAACGATAGGGCCTCATTCTCCTTGGACATGGCAAAGACGTCATACGTACCAACACGCGTCACGCATACTCCAAACGCATCGACCAGCTGACTGCAGTCCTACCACCCCCCCAGGACGTACCTCTCAATGTAGGACTTGTAACTTTCATCATACTCGATGAAGTGCTGGTACTTTTCCTCATTCCTCTGTAGGTGATCGACCTGGGATGCAAAAAATATATATATATATGTCCACATGGATAGAAAATATGTCCTCATGCTTCCTTTCTCTTCTGCAAATTATTTCCCCCTTTTTATCGTTCAGCTGCGCGCGCCCCATCCCCCAATCGGAATGCCCAAAATGGATAATCGGCTAGACAGCTAGCTGACCACTGGCCTCACCGTAGAACAGCCGAAGACTTACCACTAGCTTCCTTATTTCCTTGTACTTATCCTCGTTGTTGTATAGCTGATCCGACACAGCCCTAAACAGGCAGTTGCCATCGGTCCGTATGCTCTTAATGTAAAAATTTTTTTTGAAGTTACTATCGTGGTAGTCATTTATCTGCAATTTTTATGACGGGGAAAAAAAAAAAAGTGAATCGCATTCACGAAACGATTAGACTTAGCCATCTGCACGAGTTATCCATAATTTTACAACACATAGCACAAAATGAACCATGGTATTTTTTTTTTTTTTTTTTTTGTGTGGGGGAGGAGCCACCCTTTGCGCTGTTCCCTTATTGGCTAGCTAACCATTGAATAGTTAATTCGGTCATTGACCTCTCTAATATCTTCGTCGTTCTGGAGAGAAAAAAAAAACAGGGCAATCATGTAGCGACGTGGCCATGTGGCACCTTATCTGTATAGGTGTACGTCGACATGGTGAACTTTCCACGCGCGTAGCCCATTTGGATGCACATGTGAGCCACCCGTAAATGTTCTTTTTTGCGCTTACCCTTGTCTTGCTCTCCTTGGTCTTCTTCCTCCTTTGCAAGCTTCCCACATATTGGTCATTCATTTTTGAGCGAAATGGTGAAGTGTGCTCATTCGAAGGAACACCCTTCACCAATACGTTAAAGCGGAGGTGCTTAAAATGTGCTTGTCACCAATTGCGATGTAGTGTGGTATAAAAGATAGACAAAAAAATTTAAAAAAAGGAGTGCACAGCGACATGTAAGCTAAGCGTAGTAACATATGCCCACCGCGACATCACAAATGATTAGTGGGCGGGAAAATCCCCATTGAGTTTAAAATGGTGCCCCGCAAAGCTAGTTACGGCGTAGAGCGTGTTGCGTAAAATGACATGTCCAGCACGGTGTATCACGTTTTCTTCTTGCTGTCTCCCACTGAGCTGCGCGATAATGTGTCTATCTCTGGGGTGGTGCAAATGCGTGTGCTCTGATTCGGGCATACAAAACCAACATGTGTGCGATCATACTTGCAAGCATATGTGCACTCGTGAATCAATCCCGTCGCATTGGTGGGCCCACAGAACAACGCTGCGCACGCCGCGCAAAGCAAAAAGTTGTGCGTTCAAATGGTTGGTGTTGAAGAAGCCGTCCCCTGGAAACTGTTCTTGGCTGCTGCACGTAACGGCTAATAAATGCGCGTTTCGCTACTTTGAACGAATTAAAAACAAAAAAAAAAAAAAAAATATCAACTTGTTTAAAGCCAAACGGAAAAGGGGAAATAATCGCAAAAGTGTTACGAAGCCATTGCAAACACGGCACAAATGGCATTCCGAATGTTTCTTTTTAATTTATTTAACTTTACAAATGTGACATCGATCGCTTGTGTTCACCTCTCCATATGGGTCAAACGAGGAAAAAAAAAAAAAAAAAAAAAAAAAATGAGCGATTGGACGATGAATCTGAACTGCTATTATAGAGCGAACATTTAGGGAAAATAAATTTGCACACATTTGTATGTGTACATATGGCAGGAACATACGAAGAAGTCCATCTCCGCAGATACACGTGACATGTTGATATATTTATGCGCACACGTCCCCGAGTGAATATGATGCATGCGCTCCCCCCTCACAACTGCACAACGCTATGCGCAATTGCCAGTGGGACTGTTGCACTAGACCTCTTAAAACAACAGGAGAGACATGAGTTGGACTGGAACTGTGTTTTGTGTCTTTGTTTCCCCCGAAAGGTTGAGCGAATAACAGGGCGTGCGCACGTTATACACATATATATACACATATATATATGTTTGTGTACACTTACATACATGTCTCCCTCCCCCAATTCGGCCATCAAAATAAGACATAGAACAGGCGCGGATTGGATGAGAACTGTTCTTTAAGCGGCTCTCCACGACACTTTATTTTGAAGTCGCGACTCGATCAGCCACGGCGCACGCGCCACCTGCGCCCTCAACGTGTTCGCATAAGCAGAAACGCCAACGATGGGGATGGGGATAAGGATGACGACATGACGACAATAACAACGACAATAATGACAATAACAATGGCGACAACAATCGCGATAATGACAAAAAAAAAAAAAAAAAACGCATCCTGCGTCACCAAACAAATAATGCAAATCGTGTGTCACGATGGCCATACTCCAAAATGGGGGCACCCTAAAATGCCGCTATCGACAGGACGCAAAAAAGGACAACAAAAAAAATTCGTTAAGGACGCACGCAATGTGAAATGTGTGGTCTACTAATATCGTGCAGAAATATCTTCACGATGGCAGCGAAACAAGTCCAGGACATTTTTCCGGCGACAGGCCAACGTGAATTGAAAAAATGACAAAGGGGGAGCCGCGCGTCCTTGTGTGTACACCCGGCAAAGGGGCGAACAAATGAACACTGGGTGGAGCGCTGGATCTGGACACGGGTTGAGAAACGGAAGCGGCGCTGCAACGGTTATGCTTCCAACGTGCAAGCAAACTATCCCATCTGTGTGCGCACAAATGAGCCACGGCCATCCCTCCCCCTCCCCCACTTTTTTCGTGTCTTATTTAAAAAAATCGAAGCTCCAGAAATTTTTTGGCGAATCATTAACTTTGCTATGATACCTGTGGCGCGAAAAAGACTGAATTAGTTTTTTTTTCTTATTTTCTTTCCGTCTCTCTTCGGCCTCTTCCGCCTCCCCTGCATCATCCACGTCGTCGACTTCGTAAAACTCCTCCTCCTGCACTTGGTCCATCTTCACCAAGCTATTATCATTCTCTGCCTTCACTTCAAACTTGTTCATAAATTTGTCAATGCAGTTTTCGGCGTACTTACCAGAATCCATGTCAACACTGTCCTCAGGACTCTTCAAATATCTTGAGCTGCTTACCAGCGCCATCTCGCCAAATGACTTAACCGTATGTGGCTGCGTACTACTCGTGTAGTTCCCATTCAAATATTCGCTAACGCGACTTGTGTAATTGTCTCCTTCACTTGTCTTTCCTCTGTCCTTTTTAAGTAAAAGTTCGTTCAGGGTAGGTTTGCTAGTCTCATGCTTGTTGCACGGTCGGTGCTTCACACCTCGTTTGTACTTTTTCCTTCCATCGGAGCCATCCGAACAGAGTTCTTCATAAAACGATTTGCAATCGTCACATTCAAAGCCTTTGAGATGCTTCCGTCTTTTCCCCCTAATGACTTCAAAAAATAACTGCTCACTTTTGTCAACGCTTGTAGGGTCCCCTTTGTTCGATTTCATCTCCACTTTGTCCTGCAAATTACGATTGCCATGTGACCTCCCGCTCATCTGCTGCAACTTCTTCCTTTCATTATCCTCTGCTGCGATGAGGAAGTCAAGTGGGTCATGTTCCGACCCTAACGAGTTTGCCTTCGATTTGGCACTCCTCTTCGAACGTTCGTCAAAATCTCTCTTCACAATTTTGTAATTCTTGTCCTGCGCTTTCGTCCATTCATTACTTATGCTTGACTGTGCTTCCCCCTTTGCACCACTGCCATTTGGCTCGAGCATGTATCTCCTCGCTTTGTCAATGTGGGCACTGCGAAGTGTGTTTGCTCTGTGTTCATCAATGCCACAATGGGTGTCACTCATCTCGTCTGTGTGCAGTCTATTAGAAAATAATCGTTTAATGGTGTACTTGCTGATGATGTTCTCGTAGGTATCCTTCCCCTTTTTGTTACTCCCTCCGTTCAGCGTGCAAAGATCTTCCTTGGGGTGATTCGTCTTGCGCGATGTGCGCGATGTGCGAGAAGTGCATGACGCAGGGGAAGTACCAGACACCCGTGATGTCCTTGACTTGTGTGAAGCGCGCGTGTTGTGAGACCTCTCGGACATGTCTGACGTGCTCAGCTGCTCCGACATATTCCTCTTCTCCACTCTGTCGAATTTCCCAAATTGCTCAAACCCCTTCGCGTCCCCATCGCCAGCTGCGTCCTTACTGCGCGCACTCTTGCCCGACTTGCGACTCCCGGCTTTACTCTGCATATCGGAGAGCTCATTTCGTGTGCTACCTCCTGTTCTACCCTTTCTGTCCAACACACTCACCTCGTCTGCTCTTTTCTTCCCATCATCCTCCAGGTTCACTTTTTCATTCATGCCGTATATCTTGCGCTCCCCTAAAGTGGTCAATCCGTTGGTGATTAATCTGTTCCTGGCGCTTCTCCCCTCGGTGACATCGTCCGCCTCTTGGTCGTCAATCTCTTTCTTTATTTTTTCGAACAAACTCTTCCTCTTTGAATCTGTGAAGCTGCTTAAGTAAATACCCAATGTGTCATTTGTGTGTCTTTTTCCTCCCTTTAACTCCTTCTGCTTTATTTCATATTTTCCCCGTTTATATTGAATCCCCCCTTGCGCAATTTCCAAAGTGGAGTCATTATGCTTCGCTTCGTGAATAAGGAAGGATATTTTTTTAATAAACTTGGCCTTAAATTCTGTGATCAATTCATCAAATACTCTACCCAGAACTCTCTCAAGTCCGATATTTTCTTTTCTCTCCTTGAGTGCGTCTTCACATATCGATTTGAACGTTGCCATGTTGCCTCTAGTCGTGTGCAGTTTACACAAGGGACACAATTAAAAAACGGGGACAAAAACAAGGAAAAAAAAAAGAACAAGGTGCGTCCAATTGGGACAAAAAAAAAAAGAGGAAGAATAAGGGAAGGAACAGACTGGTAGCTATATGACATAGATGAGGCAGGCTCGTGGACACACGACTTGCACTACTTTGGAAGACGTGTGCGCACAAAAAAAAAAACTCGTCACATGGTTAACCTTGTTATGGTTTTATACGCCGCATACCCCTCACCACGCGGAGAGATTACTCTGGTCACCAAAAAAAGGGGGCGGCATACTGGTGAAGAAAGTTTGGCCTCATGGCGTGTGCACAATTCTCTTCCACGTGTTGGGTGTTCACACGGAAGGCGTAGCTAGCGCCATGCGCCTGTGTTTGCGTTTCTTTGCTACGCTTTGGGTGGCACTCTCTACTGGAGTTGCACTGTGTTTAGTGGAGTTCCACTTGTTTACATTTGCCTTATTGTTTTTTTTTCCTGGTTTGCCCAAAATTCCAAGTGACAAAAACAAAAAAAAAAAAAAAAAAAAAAAAAAAAAAAAAAAAAAAAAAAAGCATGCGAGAACATGCAAAGGGACAAGGGGCAAAACAATAAAAGCGTAAAGACTAAAACGAGAACAGCCGAAGGGCGGGAAATTGCGCCAACACACAAATCTGTGCAAATGAGAAAAATACGCAAATGTGCAAGTCATCGACTGAACAACTTTGCGAAATGTACTCAAGAGCGGTGGTGCAAAAAAATAAA
>NW_012192624.1:121961-128605 GCF_000956335.1 Plasmodium fragile | reverse complement strand
TCCCAATTTTTGAGACAAATATTAGGTTACTTCTTGCCCCATAATGAAGTGTCCTTTCGGGGTGAAGCGGACCCCAGGGGGACTTCAAAGGTAGCAGCCGCTACGCCGCTACGTTCACATGTCCGGGTCGTGCCAGGGGGAAGCGGGAGCCAACTGAAATTTGGTTACCTTGGTGAGCACGCCCATGGTCCACAAGCCCTCCAACACGTTGCCACCCACAAAGGTCAGCTTACCCCTGCCCTCCTTCCGATTGAAAGCAAAGTGCCCAGCGTAAACACTACCATCTTCCTTGCAAGTGAACGTGCCAAACCCATGTCTCTGGTCATCAACCCACTCCCCTTCGTATTTGTTCCCATTGGAGTAAACCAGAACGCCAAACCCGTTGGCCTTATCATTTTTCCATTCCCCTTGGAATTTATCCCCGGAAGCATAAATGAGTTCTCCTTGGCCAGATTTTTTCGCAAATTTCCATTCCCCTATGTATTTATCTCCCCTACTATAAGTCAGTGTTCCCTTCCCATGAACCTTATCGTCCTTCCAGTACCCCTCGTACATTTCCCCATTCACGTAAGTCAATATGCCGTAGCCATTTTTCATATCATTAGACCAATCCCCATCATACTTATTCCCATTTAAAAATTTATAAACTCCTTTCCCTTCCATTTTCCCATCAACCCAATCTCCTTCATATATTCCGCCATCCGCAAAAAAGTACGTTCCTCTTCCTTGCATCTTCCCCTCAAACCAATCCCCTTCATAGGTCTCCGCAATTTTATTCTCACTTCCTTTATACTTAACACACCCCTTCCCATGTCTCTTATCATTCTTCCACTCACCTACATATACATCTCCATCCTCATATGTGTACGTACCCCTGCCATGCATTTTCCCGTCTAGCCATTCACCTTCATAGATGTCTCCATTGTTATACTTCAGAATTCCAAACCCATTTATCCTTCCATTATCCCATTCCCCTTCATACACATTTCCACTGACAAATGTTGCTATTCCTTTCCCATGGATCTTATCATCAACCCAGTCACCTTCATATGTTGCACCATCTGCATAAGTAAATTTTCCTTTTCCTTCTCTCTTGCCGTACACGAAATCTCCTTCGTACTTTTCATTCCGGGAGTACATCAGAATTCCACGTCCGTGGAACAGCCCATCCTTGATGTTTCCGTTGTAGCAGTGGGTTTCCTCCGTCAGGGTGCTCGTGGCCATGTTGTTCGGAAGCACTTGGTGCGGGCGCAGTTCTACAGGAGCGGTTGTGTTAAGGCAGTTGCGCGGGGGCAGTTCTGCATAGGTAGCCGTGTGGACACCACGATGCACACACGCTGCTTGTCGCTTGTTGCTTGTGTGTCTGCCTCTGCCGGCTATGGGGACAAAATGTAACTTCTCGCTTACGCGGGGATGCCTTTCTTAAGTTGGCGAAAATGTTTCACGGAAGTAAAAAAAAAAAAAAAAAAAAAAAAAATTACGACAGTGACTGCACGTGGCAACTGCGAACAATTTTGTGTATGTCGCCCCTCGTGTACCAGCGCATGTCGCGGGGGGGGAGGAAAATATTTTGTCCACTGAAAATGTAACAAACGTGGCAATCGCTCCCAACGGGACCGGTCCCTGTGTACCATTTTGTGAGTTCGAACTGAGCGTTCCACTCGCACACCGGTCATGCGGACGGCATGGTGCACATGCACATGCGAGCGCGTGTGCAACTGTCGCGCCCACCGTCGTTGCAGCCCCGGATTTTTTTCCCCACCCCTCACCGGGGAATCCCCTTTGACATTCCTGCAGTTGCATGAAAGCGCCGCGTGTTAAACGGGAAGGATATAAATTACTTTTTCCCCGATGGAGTGTCCGTCCATGTAGGCGATTATTTCTCATACGTCATACGCCACGCGTAAGAAAAAAAAAAAAAAAAAATCATTGTCGGCACGCCCTTACAAAACTGCAAAACCACGTCGCCATTTCAAAATTAAAATTGCCTGAATGATTCATATAAAAAAAAAAAAAAAAAGACACATAATTGTGTAACCACCTCTTAACCATTTGGACAAAGGAACGATGCTGACTAAGCCCCACTTTCGGCGCTTCTCCGTTAAATGCAACCAAATCCGTTTTAACCTCCGCGAATCAACACACCCATGGAGGTGGCACCAAATGGGAATCAAAACCAGCCGATCACTTGTTTCCTCCTTTTATTTTTGTATTCCCCCAATACACGGGGAAATGTTTACCATAGCCATGTGTTGTTGGACTGCTCAATGGGGGAAAGAAATAAAAAACACACAAAAATATAACACGTATCAGAAAAACGGTTAATTAAAATAACCTTTGTGGATCGATTTTTTTATCCTGCGTTGTTTGGGCCTCCTATACTTGAATGTTAAAAGTATGCGTGTCAAATAACCTCCTTTCGCGTTCTACTTGAAGGAGGAAAAATGGAACAATGGACAACAGTGGGAGGGAACTACACACCGGTTTGTGGCTATCCCAATTTTTTTTTTTTTTTTTTTTACACAGATCATTTCAGTGTAACAAATAGGAGAGTACAAAATACATCGCGAATGATGAACAATGTAATGCCCTTTGTCGGTTGGTTAACTCCTTACACTTGATTAAAAGGTGGTCGACCGCCAATTACCTGCTTCCACTGCGCGGGACGCCAAACGGGTCAGTACAACGGTGTGCTATTGGCGCTATCCGCGCGAAGTGAAAAACACCGTAGGGGTGGGTAAAAACGGGGCAATGTGAAAGGGAATGTAATCAGTACACAATTGTTGTAGTGCGTTTTTTTTTTTTCGCTCTCTCCCACGCTTCTCCTTTTTATGCCTCCTTTATTTTATCGTTTCAATGTTGCGCGTCAGGACGCTCCGCTTCGACCGGCTTAGTCATGGCCCATCATCGTACAATTCAAATATAAAAGTAAAAGAGGCCCTTCCCTTTTTTACTTCCTATCGATTTTACTGCCATCAAAAGTGCGTCGCTGTATTTGCCCTTACATTCATTGGCGCTTTTTAGCCAGAACAAAGATGCGGGTTTAGTACAAGGTAAATTCCCTTAATTTTGTCACATGTTTAATATGTAGCAGAAAAAAAAGAAAGAAAGCCGCTTCTGTTCGTTTGCCACAGTTGGTCATATGGACAAATCCACAGCGACCGGAGTGGCAACATACGTCAACCATCTGTGCACGCAGGCAGGCATCATATAATGAGTGAGAACAAAAGCACAGGGAAGCTTCTCGTAAGCGAAAGCATCGTCTGCATCAAGCGCTACTTTGATTTACACGATGCTACCGTTGTGTCAATAAATGAACTGATAAGGATTATACTTCATAGGAGGTGGGTTCCCCTCAATTTGCAACTGCATTGTGATCATGTTGTGGAAATGATTTCCCCACAATGACACAAAATTTCCCTTTTGTTTTACACTCCGCTCAACCACACCCCTTGACGATGTATTTTTCCTCCCTTTTGTAGTGCCAACCCAGGTGCTGGCTTCGACGAAGCAGGAGAATTGGAAGACCTTCTCAAAAATGAATTGTCCTATGCATTTATAAAGGAATATGAAGCGGTCAAATTGGCGCTGAAAGATTTGAAGGTGTGCCTAGACGACATGAAAAGGCTTAAGGGGAGTATTCAGCAAATTGAAGATTGGGCACATGCTGCTGGGGGTGCACACAGCGTGATACACTCCCTGAGGACCTTTTTTAAGAGCGCCCTGATCCATTTCAGAAGGGACTACAGATTGAAAAAAAAGTTGCACGAAGCGCTCATCCATGTGGATGGTGCATGCGAAAATGAAATAAATCGATTACAGTTGATGTGGAAGGAATCTCCCTTCTTATTTACAATTTTGCATAAATACCAAGTTAACAAAATAATTATTGAGGGGAAGCAATTTTTGCAGAGAGCACAGCGGCGGTGATGTGTTGGCCCAAGGGGGGGAGTACATTCACATGACCACGTCAGCACAAGTGGTCTTATGCCGTCCGCCCGTTTCTGAAACGTTCTTGATAACACCCTCAGACGATGAGAACAAAGTGGAGCACTTTTTTTTTTTTTTTTTTGTTTTAAATGCACAAAATGGGAGAAGTCTGCATAAGAGGGATATCACGTTGAGTAACCACATTTGCGTTTTTCGACGAAGGCGCAAATTACGCTAAGCAATTTTTAAGTGACAGACCAATTCGCGCATCTCACAAAAGAATGCATTAATCATCACATGGGAAATAAATCCAATGGCGACGTAACCCCAACCCTCCTTTTTTTTTTTTTAAGTAGTGCCACCTTCGTGCAAACGTAAAAACCGAACTGTCGAATGTGCATGCAAATTTCTCGACCTATAACGATATTTTCCCTATTTAAGGACAAACAAAATTGGGACTGAGCGGAAGTGATGCCACTTAGGCGGCTCGTCCCGGAACGGTGTGCACCTTTGCGTAAACTGCCCTCACCCGCAGCCATCCGCTTCTTCATTCATTAAAAAGAATGAATCAAAATGACCCCAAATGATTGTATCCTGGGGTCAGCCCCCTTCCCCCCATGTAAGCGCGTTGTTCTCGCTAAAGGGTTGCCCTCATGTGACGCAACTGCGTATGTCTACAACGCGTATTTTTCTCATTGTGGGTTATACAGCTGTTCCCCTGACGCGCACATAGATAGGCTTACGCGTGTACATACGCGCTCGAAGTAATACGTGCACCTCCAACGACATGGGCGCTCCCCTATGGCGCATGCAACATAAAAAAAAAAAAAAACACACAACCGCAACGTCCCGTCGTCGTTCTACAATATTTTATGTACGTACAAAGGAGAAACATCCCACATGTACAATTCGTATGTACACATGCGCATGAGGATAACCGCAGATATGTGCGTATGTACATGTGTGCAATTGATGCAAACTTGAGCTTTTGGCTTTTTTTTCTTTTTTTTTGTGACGTGGACAAATGACGGAGCTGCAAACAGCTACATATAACAAACAAAATTTTGAGTAGAAAAAAAAAAAATAATAATAAAGTTGTTAAAACGGAAGAAAATAAAATCAAAAAAAAAAAAAAAAACGAAAAGAAAAAAGCATACACAGAATAAATTAACATTATTCATTTCTTTTTTTTAATCCGAAAAAATAGAACTTTTCTTTAGTCCCTTCTCTTCTTCATTCACCGTGTCCTGACTTTTGTTTAATTACACTGATTTGTTTATTTGACTGTTCAATTTGACATTTGCCATTTTCGATTATTTCCTTATTCACCCACTCCACAACGTCCTTCTGCAAAGGTTTCCCTCAGCCGACCACAGGACCTACACTCACCGTCATCCGATAGGAAAAAAACGCACCCCATTGTACTGTATCCTTCCCGTATAAACAACTCCACTCGCCAAAAATGAATACCTACTACAACCTCTTCGTTTTATTCTTGGTCCAAATTGCGCTAAAGTATAGCAAGGCAGCTGTCACCGTAGACACATTATGCAAAAATGGACAGCTCGCTCAAATGAGTAACCACTTTAAGTGTATATGTAACGAAGGTTTCGTGCACCTTTCCGAAGATACATGTGAAGAAAAAAATGATTGTAAGGAAGAAACCCTAGGCAAAGCATGTTGGGAATTTGGCAAGTGTATTAAAGGCACAGGCCCAGGACAGGAAAGCATGTATACATGTGCTTGTATTGAGGGCTACGCTTTGAATGAAGGAGTTTGTGTTCTTAATGTATGTCAATATAAGAATTGTGGAGAAGGTGGTGAATGCATTGGTGAATACCTCACGGAAGTCCAAAGTGCAGGATGCTCATGCACTATTGGCAAAGTCCCCAATCCAGAGGATGAAAAAAGATGTACCAAAACGGGAGAAACTGATTGTCAATTAAAATGTAATACAGAAAATGAAGTTTGCCAAAATGTTGAAGGAGTTTACAAGTGTCAGTGTATGGAAGGCTTTACGTTCGACAACGAGACAAATGTGTGCCGTTCCTATTCTGTATTTAACATCCTAAACCTCTCCCTCTTTTTCGTCATCCTGCTAGTCCTTTCGTACGTCATATAAGTGCAAAACTTGCGCAGCTAAGGGGCGCAATTTTTTTTGAGTTAAAATACTTTTCTTTACTGAACTTACCGAGTGGTGATGTGATCAAGTCACTATGTGATGAAATAACGGAGACATGAAGTGTCTTTTTTTTTGTTTTTTTTTTTTCTCACTATTCGCCTTGCTTCGTTAAGCGTCCATTTACACCATACGCAGTGTTCTGGCGAGCACGTGCACATCCATGTGTACCAACTCCTTTAAACAGCGTGAATTAACTTCTTTTCCAAAGTGCGAAACTTGTTTTTGACCAGAGGAGCGATGGTAAAACGTTGCCGAAGCGACGCAGCTACTCATGTTTACGTAAAAAATGTAAATTAAATTTAAAAATTGAAACAAAAAATTAAAATAAACAGCCGAAATGAAAAAGAATGTAGCCGTGGGAAAGACAACAGTGGACAAGAATCTCTTGAGGCTAAGTCCTTAGAACCGCTCTGCTGTAAAGAACAACAGGTTGTCCTTTCTGGCCCTGCGTTCAATTGCTTCGGCGCGCATGGCTGCTTTGTTCTGCTAACTTTAGCTATTTTTTTTTTTTTTTTTTTTTTTTTTTTTTTTT
>NW_012192624.1:118385-120646 GCF_000956335.1 Plasmodium fragile | reverse complement strand
TTTTTTTTTTTTTTTTTTTTTTGTACATTTGGCTAGCTCAGCAAATCCGTCTTGACATACAGCCATTTTTCCAGGTAATGCATTTTTCCCCATGGCTGGGGTCAGCTACAAATAGGATGTCTCTATTTCTTGCGCCCTTCTCCGCGCTCCCAGTGAGCTATATGAAGAAGCGAATTACTACACGATGTTTTCGTGTAGAGACAACGCACAAGTTGGTAATTCCATTTTAGACTCTATCCCAAAATGGTTGCTGAACGGGAAGTCGTTGTGTCATCTCGTTGTAGTTTTTTTCCCACGAAGGGATGCACACCTCCCAGAAAAGGAAATATATATTTGCTTGATTTACAGACTTGACTACTCATTTTGTGTGGTCCTAATGGGAGCAACAAATGTACTACCGTTGTGCGTTAAAGCTATGCCAAAGTGTGGAGCAAAGTGAGTACACACGCACTCAGGTGGTTACTCACACCTTCTTGAAAAATGTCCTAATGGCTACATAGACGTTACGAATGAGCTGGATATAGCCAAATGACAAATGTTTTGTAATTACGACACCGTTCAATTGTCGCAGATTTTTTTTTACTGCATACGGCTACCAATGTAGCTACACCGTTGCAGTTGTAGATGACATGTTTTAGACAGAGCGCTTATTACTAGGGAATAAAGTGCGCCGATTTTTTTTCTTACGAGCACACTTTTTTTTTTCCTGACCATGACTGAACATATTGTCTTACCGAACTTTAACGGGAAAAGTGAATAAATTAGCAACTAGCCAAAATGTTTCCAAGTAATGCAATTTTTTTTTTTTTTTTTTTTTTTTTGCCATTTTTGTTGTAGCTACATGAGTTTTGAGAATTTAAAAAAAAAAAGAAAAAAGGATAAAACAAAGACGTCAGTGAGTTAACGATTGGACAAACACAAAATGTAAAAAAAAAAAAACAAAAAAAACAAAATTAAAAAAGTAATATTGTTTTGTCTTATTTCCACATTATTATTTTCATTAGTTTATTTTTATTTGTTCATTTCGACTTACTCATTTCCTCACACTCTTTCTTCCATTGTTGCATTGTTGCATATTTTTAATTTTGTTTCCCTCTATTCGTCTACTAACTGCATTATACAAAAACTCCTATCCTGTTGAGAGAATACCCAATTCACATTGTCCCCCTTCCCTACTTTTGCCCCACCACCCTTGTTCAAAATGAATACCTACCAGAGTTTGTTCTTCCTTTTGGCCATGGTGCTTTCGGTTAAGTATACCTTCGCAAGGGTCACCGCGGACACACAATGCAAAAATGGCTATGTAGTCCAAATGAGCAATCACTTTGAATGCAAATGCAACAACGGATTTGTGAAAGCAAATGAAAACACGTGCTTGGAAAAACGTGATTGTACAAATCCACAAAATTTAAATAAGAACTGTGCAGATTATGCTGTGTGTACAAACACCAGTGTGAATGATGCGGACAGAGCAGCACGATGCACCTGTATAGTAGGGCACATAATAATGAAGGAGGTGTGCATTCCAAATAAATGTAACGGTATTGTGTGCGGACAGGGAAAGTGCATCATAGATCCTCTTAATGCAAATAACACCATATGCTCTTGTGACATAGGAACCATATTAGATGAATCTAGAAAATGTGGAAAGCCAGGAAAAACTGAATGCGCGTTGAAGTGTAAGGCAAACGAAGAATGTAAACTGACTGAGAATTATTACAAATGCGTTACTAAGGCAAGCGGTGGACAAGGTAGTGGTGGACAAGGAAGCGGAGGAGAAGGCAGCAGCGGAGAAACAGGAGCAGCTTACAGTCTCATTAATGGATCTGCAGTAATCAGCATATTAGTTGTATTCGCTTTCTTTATGATGTCATTAGCGTAGAAGATTCTACACACATATGTATATATATACATGCACTAGGGAAGAAGAATTTCACAGAGTCATTACAAATCGTACGCACAAAAAAGGAAAGTATATCGACCTGCAGGGAAAGAGCAGGTATGTGTGCAGTTATGCCTGGCATAAGCACCCCCACCCAGTTGCGTTGCTGTTAGCTTAAAATTTTAGTTGCATCCCAATGTTGTGACTTTGTTCGCTCAAATGTATTGTGACCATATGACAACAATAAATGTATTTTCGCCGAAGAAGGTGGCAACGCCTGGTGACCTGGGGTGCGACAATGATGTGCATGTTTTGTTTTATCCCTTTGCGTTGTTAAGCAGTTAACAGTTTACCAGTTAGGCCTTTTTTTTTTTTTTTT
>NW_012192624.1:97402-116190 GCF_000956335.1 Plasmodium fragile | reverse complement strand
TTTTTTTTTTTTTTTGCACCCTCAAAAACCATCATCAACAAAAATGTTTAACCGAATGAGGAGTCTTAAAAGAACGAACGCAGGGAAAGCGGAAAAGGCAAGAAAAACGACAGTACGGAAAAATGAAAAAGTTTTCTAGCTTATTAGTGTGTCTAACACTGGGGGGCACGCTGTCTGCCCTAAGGCAGGCGTGGAAATAAGAGAGGGAATTGAAAAGCCGCAAAGAGGCAAACACGTAAAAAAAAAAAAAATAATAACAAACGAGCGAACACATATATAAACGCACACATGTACATGTTCCATGTGCAGGGGCACAAAAAGGTGCCCTCCAAAATCTGTAGCGAGCAGGGGGGCGTGAACGAGTTGTATCCCCGAATAGTGTAATCGCTAATCTGATGCGCTGATGGGGCCCGCAGCAAGGTCACCAACCCCCATCCCCTCTTAAGTCACATTCTTGAGGCGCTTGGCCAGCATGACATAATCAATTTTGTCTTTATCCCTCAAGTTTAGCGATTTGAAAAACAATTTCATGTCCTCCTCCACCAACCTTTCATCGCTGTTCTTCAAAATAAATCTCATCTTCTCCTCATCAAGATAGCCACTTTTTTCTTTGTCGAAAAATTCAAACGAGGTGATTAGCTCGTCTACCGATAAGGGTTCTTCATAAACCTCAAGAAATATCCTCAAGAAGGTTTCAAAGTTTATGGGTTTTTTTTTTGTATTCATTAATTCGTTCTGTGCATATACATCACATATTCCTTTATTTTGAGCATTTGGGTTATTTTTTTTTTTGTCTTCATCTTTGAAATGGTTAAGCTTTGCGATTAGGTTTTTTATTCGATCGTGGCTTGGGGTAGCTTTTGCTGTGTTTTTCTGGCCGCTCGGTTGTTTCGCTACACTTGGCGTCCCTTTGTCTGCCTCTCCCTTATCGGTGGCCTCGGCCGCTTCTGGCTGCTGCTGTTCCTCCCCTGTTGCGTCTTCAAAATGTTTTTCCACGATCTCGTCCATGTCCTTCTCCGTTCTGGTTTGCCCGAGCAATCGCAAGAGCGTCTTAAATTCCTGCGGGGTAATTTTCCCATCCTTGTTGTTATCCACAAGGTTAAAATTTTTTTGCATCAATTGGAGTTTTTCCTGAGATATTGTGCCTTGCATTTTGCCTTTCTCCTCACATGTGGGTCGCCCTTCAGCAGGGGTGGGTGGGTAACAAAAGCAGGATTGTACAAGGGGGTACCTCGTAATGTACGTAAGTGTACATGTTGGTGCATACACGTGTATGTAACTTCTTAAAGTGCGCTCACGTGCAAAACTTCACCACCTGCTCCAACTAGCCAAAGAATGTCAACCTTCCGGGCGGAAGCGAAGGAGACCCAAAATAGTGATGAACGAGTAAGCACACATATCACACTTGTTAAAAATGCAGAAAAAAAAAAGAAAATCCTCCAACGTGCGCCTCGGTACAGTTAAGTTGACCAAACAGAATGTGCTGTAGTGCAGTAAATTTTTTTTTTTTTTTTTTTTTTCCTCTCGGAAGGGAAGTGAACTGGGACGTTGGTCCATCTGCGAGGAGTATCAGCAGGTGTCCATTCGTGTGTCACCCTTGCCCTGCTGCTCAACCAGGGAAGCGGTCAACGGAGGGGTAGGCCAAATGGAGATCCGCTAAATCGGGGGAAGCCTCCTTGGCTGCTGCCCGCTCTTTCCGTTTCTCATTAATCTTTCGAAGCAAGTCATCCGAAGGGTTCAAATATTGCTCCAATTTACTTACACATTTATTGAGGACAAATTTTTTTCCCGAAATCCCCACCTCGGGATAATTTGCCCACACAGCAAAGTGATGCAAAATTATAGCACACGAAACGGACACGTTCAGAGAACATGTGCCATTGCCATACTGAGGGATGTAAATGATTTTATCACAATAGCTTAGTGTTTCATCATTAATTCCGGTTCCTTCATTTCCAAATAAAAAGGCCGTATCTTTATTTACAAAAGGATGTCTCGTCACAGGTATAGCACTGTCTGTTATTTCGCACCCATACAATAGAATGTTATTTTGGAGCAGGTGGGTCTTCAGCTCCTTCATGCTGGAGAAATACGCTACGGTTATATATTTATATGTACCCATGTGGCCAAAAAAGGAGACTTCGTTTTTTTTTCTACTCACGACGAAAATTTTGCTGACCCCAAAGGCGACACAACTTCGTACAATGCTGCCGATGTTTTTCTTCTTCCCTATGTTGTAAATGGCCACGTACATTTGGGGGCATCCCGCGGGGTCTTCCCCGCTTACGGTGGCTTCCCCAGTTGAGGTAGCCATTTCGTTCTGCCGAAGGGGGTTCCCGTTCTAGTCCTACCCTTTGTAAAAACAGTGGACGGCTACTACAATGGCGGACTCTCTTTTCACCACACGGCTGTTACAAACTCCCAATCCCATTCGTAACATGGCGTTTCTGGCAAAACGTTTAAAGAAAATTTTGTTGGGGGCAGCAGCGTCACATTTACGTTTCTTCAACTTGGCCATGCAATTATTTATCGCATGGGCATTATAGGCTAGCAAGAACAAAAAGGAGAGGAATAATAAAAACAGCTAATTTTCCATCATGTGTGGGGTTTTTGGTGGATAGGGGGGGCCTCCTTTAAGAGTAGAAAAAAAAAAAAAAAATTAGCAGATTGGCATGGGTGCCCACTTAAATAAAAATTATACATAAATATATTTCACATACATTTTCCACATTTTGACATGCTCGTATTGTCATATTTATATTCATGTGCATTGTACACATGTTGGTTCCATGTGGGAGCGCAAAAAAAAAAAAAAAAAAGGGGGCGACATCTTCGCCGAGTGATTTTATCCCCTTCCATGCACATCGGTGGAACAGTTATAAATTTTCTTCTTTTCACTCACCGAAGCTGGTGGGGAGTTTTTCCCGAGTAAATGGACTTTTCTCTTTGGAGTCCCTCCGCTGGGCACCAACGCAACAGCGGTTCATCCGCAGAGAATGTTTTTCTTTTTTTAAGGGAATCAAAACGGTTGCTAGGCACACCGCCCGTTTCACACCTCTCCCTCTCTCTATGACCTAAAAGGAGGAGGCGCGGTGCTTTTCTCCATTTCGATACACCAAAAGTGTGCCCTCATATCCTTTTTTTTAAGGGAGCAAAAGGGAATTGTTAATTTCTCCTAGGGGTGAAATTCCGAATAGAGAATCGGCTATATCATCCCGCCGTTTTCACTTCCTTGTTTGAGACTACTTCCCCCTTTTTTGTGAAATGGTGAATGATTCCACCGTGGGGGGTGCTAGCACCCTGCCGAAACAACCCAAGTACATCCTGGGGCTAGAAGGGAGTGCAAACAAACTGGGGGTCAGCATTATAAATAGCGATTTTCAAATTCTGATGAACATGAGAAGAACATATGTCTCTGAAATTGGCTGCGGATTTATCCCGAGGCAAATTAATGCACACCACAAGTACTACATCATCGACATGATTAAAGACTGTCTCAACAAATTGAAGATAAAGATAACGGACATACATTTAATATGCTATACAAAAGGGCCAGGAATAGGCTCCGCCCTGTACATTGCCTACAACATAAGCAAATTTTTCTCCCTCCTATTCAACATTCCAGTGATAGGAGTCAACCACTGCATTGCTCACATCGAAATGGGTATTTTCATAACCAAGCTTTATCACCCCATCATTTTATACGTTAGTGGAAGTAACACACAGATCATTTACTTCAACGATCACAAGAAGACGTACGAAATTATTGGAGAGACTTTAGACATAGCCATTGGAAATGTCATCGACAGGTCCGCCAGGATTCTCAGAATTTCAAATTCTCCTTCTCCTGGGTATAATGTGGAAATCTTGGCTAGGAAAAAATATCTGCTAAATTTGGAGAAAAAAAAAAAAAAAAAAAAAAAAATGCATCAATGGTTGGGTCAACTACGGGGACAGAACAAACCAATGGAGACCCTTATGGTGGCCATGTTCCCGAGGGGGAACAGAGGGACAATACACCCCACCCACACAACGCTACAAACAGGTCCAAGACGCCCCATAAACCAATGAGGGAGGACCCGTGTGATTACACCGAACTGCTCTTCTTCCCCTACACCATAAAAGGGATGGACATCTCGTTCAGCGGGTACGACTACTACGTGAGTAAATATTTCTCCAAGTATTTAACCAAGCGAGGCAAAAAGGGGAAGAGCGACGACGGGGGGAAGACACCACCAGATGATGAAAACGCTCCCAAGAGGAAGATGCGGCACGACGGGGAAGAAGCCAATGAGGGGAAGAACAACCAGGGGGAAAAAACAGAAGCGGATGACGTCAATGGTGAGGAAGATGCCGATGGAGAGGGCGACACAAATGGTGCTGCTGAAAATGATGGCACACAACACTTTCCGAAACCCAACTTGAGCATTCACGCGGGCGTGCAGGGCAGCTCCTACTACGAAGAGAATGTCATCTGCAACATCGGCGGGAAGAAGAACTACGGGGAGGACGACCACTACGCGGAAGAGGAAGATGGTGCCATCGAGACGGAGAGCGATTTTTTTGACTCCAGTTCGGACGAAGGCACGGCGGGGAGCGACAAAGAGGGAGGGAATCTTTGCAATGCCCCTAAACAAGACAAACCACACAACGGCGCCAACCTGACGGACGAAGAGAAGAGGAAAATACAAATCTGTTACAGTCTGCAGCACCACATATTTAGCATGCTCATTGAAATCAGCGAACGAGCCATCGCCTTCACGAACAGCAAGGAGGTCATTATCGTGGGGGGAGTTGGCTGCAACGTTTTCCTACAAAACATGATGAAGAAAATGGCCAAACAGAAAAACATAAAAATTGGATTTATGGACCACAGCTACTGTGTGGACAACGGTGCCATGATTGCCTACACGGGGTACCTTGAATTCTTGAACACCAAAAATAAGGAAGTCTACAACTTTAATAATATAAGTATCCAACAGAGGTATCGGACAGACGACGTGCTCGTCACGTGGAGGTAGAGGGGATAGCCTTCTACGTATAAAAAAGGGGGCAAGGGGGGGGGAAGCAACCACATGTGTGAATGCACATCCAGTCCGTGTGTATCTGCCTTGTCGCGCACTCACCAATGCGTCAATTTTTTTTTTTAAAAAAAGGGGACAGCTTAAAAAAAACACAAACGTTGTGTGCAAAAAGTTGTAAAAAAAAAAAAATTAGTAATTATGGGAGGTATAAAATGTAAGGGGGAAATCCCCCCCTCTTCGTACCACACACAGTGGGAGTAAGCTGATGATACTTCGACTCACACTACGATATTAACAGCTCAACAGAAAGATCCTCCATGTAGGTGAGCAAGTTCTTTGAATGTGTGATCCACTTGTCTATGCTCTCCTTCATGAAGAAAATTTTTTCATCGTTGAGCACTCGTGGTTTCACCCACGTAATTTTAACTGACTTTTGAATTTCGTCAATTTGACACGTAATAATATTTTTGCTCTTAGCCGTGATGAGCATTTTCTCCACATCGTTCACATCCACTTTGCAGTGCTGTGCAATTTCTTCGAACGAAATGTCTGACCTTTGTTTTTTTTTTTTAAAAGCTAGATCCATGAGGGCTAGCAGGGTAATTTTCTTCAGCATATTTTTTTCATAATCTTTGAGAAGCGAATTTTTAATATTCGCCTCGTACGTCTGTACCACTTGGTTAAAGACTTCTATATTACCTTCATTGTAAACATATATTAGTTCATACAGCCAGTTGGTCTGTTCATTATTTTTTAAACATACATTGATGAGTGGCAGCTGGATGATTTCCCCTATGTTATACACGTCTTCACTTATTATCGAGTGCATGCAGATATGTGTACCTATATCGATTTTCTCTGCCTCGTCCAAATCATTCAAGGGAGTATACGCTAAGTACAGCAGGGCATACTTAACGAACAAGTCCGATTTACTTAACACTTTATAATAGTTCATAATGGCAAAGTTATAAAACTTATGTGCTACTACATTCAATCCAATTACCCCTTGCAGCAGATTCTTTGTACTCTCAATTTCATTTTCGCAGCTTTTAAAATCGCCTAATTCAATATATTTCAGTATCAGGATACATCTATATATGATAATGGCGTCCTTGTCATTTTCCAGGTGCTGTTCAGATTCCTTCAAGTAGCAGATGGTCCAATTTGCATCAAACTTGGCCGTCACGATGTAAAGCAACTCTGCGTATATCGTCTTCTTTAGTTTGCTTATTAGGGGAGACAGGTACGTATAGAAAAGTCTAAACTTGTCCTTCACTTGCACATTCTTATTGTTAATAAATTTTTGTACTTCCAATGTCAATTCGTGGTGGAACTTTTTCTCTTTGTAATTTTTCATGTCGTTAAAATTTATAAAGTCATATTTACCTTGCAATTCCCCAATCAACGCATGCTCGTTTTCGCTCAGCAGCCCGCTGATTTCCTCCGCCGTCGTCGCCATCGTGTTCAGAGGGGTTCAACAGGAGCCAAAAAAAAAAAAAATGAAGTCACCCGAATGGAGGAGGGGCTTCCAAAATGGATGCCAAAATGCACGTCCAAAAAAAATGGGCACCCCAAAAGATGTGGCGTTTCCTTTCCTGTGTACCACTCAACCCCTCCGCAAGCTCACTCGCACGCAGAGTATATAACACAGGTAAGCAAGTACAATATGCTGCTTCCCTACAATGGGGGGGAGTATGTCATCCGGGGGGACCACTACAAATGAGACTTCACGTGAAGCAGCCCGCACTATACAATCCACGCAATAACGTTCTCCCAAAAAAAGGGCAAGAGGGAAGCTGCAGATGAGGCAACAGGTGAAGTATATTAAGGAAACAAAAATTTAAGCAAATGCGTTACAAAACGTGTACGCAACAAATATAAAATAAAATAAGGAAACAAAAAAAGAAGGAAGGCACTTACGCACAAAGTGGGGCAATGTAAGTGTGTTTTTTTTTTTTTTTTTCCCACCACCCCCCTTTTTTTTTTTTCTTACATAATTAAAAGTGTCGATTGAATACCAATTTTTTTAAGAAAGGGAAAAAGAATAAATTGTTTTGCACTTCCAGCAATTCGTGACAACGGAACCAGGGGCACGGCGAGAAAAAGCCAATCCCGCAGATCTTCACAAATATATTTCTTAAACCTTATGTGCTGCTGAAGTGTGGATCGAAATTCTGACGCACCAACAGGAAGGAGTAGCCGCTTTAGGCATAAGGTTGGAGAAAGAGGATGAGAAAAAAAAAAAAAAAAAAAACGTAGCAATTTTATAGTGTAGCATTATCCCAATGTGTGACCCTTGGTGAACACTGCCATCGACTTGCCATCTGAGGAGGCTACCAAAAAAGGACTTTACATGAATGCCTCGGCTATATGATCACCTCACCATCCTAAAGGCGCACCTTCTTCCTTTCCATGGGGGCTTCACACAATGGAAATCAAATGGGTGACACACAGCGCTATGCTCGTCTCGGTAAAAATGACGCCCATGCGGGAACTCCCTACACGTTTATGTCACAAGTGTACACCCTATTATGTGCGCAAAAAGGTGTAACGGACTGAAAAACGGAAAGGAATAAAGACATACCATTTAACAATTCAGCGGTTGGGGGTGAAATAAAATGTATGTCACTGGGAAAAAACCATCAGATTAGGCCCTATAAAAGGCCACTTGCCACCCAGGCATCCTGCTCCTGACGTACCCCTTCGCGTCAAATAACCATCCCACAGTGTTCCCCTGCCGCTTGCTAACACCACTGCTGTGACAAAAAGGTTACCCCTTTCGTGAAAGGGCCCGACAAAAAAAGCGCATCATGTTATGAGCCAACTTGGTGAAAGTTTCATTTACATCATGTACCAAATTGCAGGAAAGTCCATTTGGTACGCAAATAAAAAAAAAAAAATGGTAAAATGTGGTTTTTCCCTGAGACTCATTTTACCACTCCATGCTCATGTTCCTTTCTGTTCCGCCATATGCCAAACTCTCTGTGACAACACCCCAGGTGTTGACTTCACACATATAACTTCAAAAAAAAAAAAAAAAAATGGCAAAGGAGTAGACAATTCAGTTGATCAAGTGGGTCATTATTTTTTCCTCATTAAAAATGGCCTCTCTTTTTTGCGTGAATAATTATGCAAAATTTAAAGCGTCATATGGTGAAGTCCCCATTTTGTTCGTGTTACCAAAAGGTTTCTTTTTTCCCTCAGTGCGGTAAATGGAAAGGGAGGCCATTTTACCAATGGGTGGTGGGGTCTCCCTCAAGAGGAGCAAAAAGCAGATTGAGTCTCTACAGTATTCTTTGAAGAAAAACATAAGAAGTATGTTGTGCAGCATGCAAATTAAGAAAAAAAGAATTCCATTTTGCCACAGCACACAGTTCAGCATTCCTTGTTATGCAGATCGTTTTGCAGCAATTTTGCGTCGACATGCACTTGGTGAAGAATTTTTCTCCCAACCTTTTATTTTCTTACTTATCCTTTATCCACCTGAACACCTCGTGAGCCATATTCGTGTATTCATTCATTTAAACATTTGACCGCTACTCTTTTTGATACCACTTGTATGACTCGTGCTGTGATTGGTAGCATGCGAGGGTGGCTAAGACGGCTTGCACAGACGCAGAGACATACAGCTCAACCGGTTGGCATTCGTAACGCGGTATAACACATTCAATTTTGCCCGCAACATTGCCACGCCTACCCTCCTGCAGAGAACGAAGAGTTAACGAACCGAGTGCACTATTTCTTCCCTACCGACGATGTGCTAGACCAGACCCTCTACCATTTGTGTAAGTTCATACCGAGCGATACGGACATTCTAGACGAAGATAAGCATACGGGAAGCACGTACAACGCGACGCTCATTTCACGATTCGAAAGTTCTGACACAGATAGCTGGGGTGATAAAATCAGAGGGGACGACGACATTGAGTTAGAGGAACCCCGTGCTGGACGAAATGAATTGCCCACCTGGAACCCCAACTTGGGAATAAACAAAAGGGGAACACATTCCTGCGTCGAATGGAAAGGGTTCGTTAACGAAGCGAACGGATATGCAGTCGTTAAAATACTTAACCCTTTCTCCTCCCAGGAGTACAGCACTTACGCGAACAGACTCGTGTACTTCCTATTTCAGAGAACGAACTGTCTGGGCGTGGAAGCTTTTATAAGGAGTCACAATTTTGTTCGGACGCGCATTCCGCTCTACATGAAGTGCAAAAATAAGCTGTGCGTTAGGTTGTCTCACATGGACGCTTCAAATGATTTGTATGCTTAGTATTTCGGGAAGGTGTGGTGACTTAATATGCGGGTAAGGGATTTAATGTATGCATGGGACGAACTGTAACTGCTGCAGCGTGCGTGAGTGCACAGCGAGCTTATCCTATTGGCATATTTTGTGCAAAAGTGATCAAGAAGCTGCGCCACTATGATGAATTCTTACATGCGAGTATATAAATATATATATGTGCACCCTGCTTCTATTGTGCTTCCCCGCAGCAGTGGTATTTTTTTCCAAGGGTCAAATATTCAAAAATGGCACGATATGAGGTACACAACGTTCCTTTCTGTTTACCCCGTTATTTAACATATAGCAGAACGTTATGCATTGTTGCTGCGTTTTTTCCCGCTATTATAGCCATGCACACATGGGGAGTGAAAAAAGGAAAAGCAAAACAGCTAGCCATTTTGTGTGCAGATTAAAAAAAAAAAAAAAAAAAACACGCACACAAAACAGCTGGGTGTAGGAATTTCCCCCTAATTTACATCCTCGTATGACAAATAATTATGACCGTTCAGGTCAAATTCTCTTTTTTTTTTTTTTTTTTTGTGTGCAAAAGACAACCAATGGTCAAATATCGTTTACGTGTGTTCGCCAATTAAATGCCGATAGCCGGGGCTTAATTTCTGTGACAAGAACAGGTTGCAATTTTCGCTTAAGCGTTTTTAATTACGCAGAGAGGAAGCAACTATAATGGCCGCTTTGCACGTAAAGTGGTTGCATTTAAACGTATTTAACAAGTTGCATGTCAATTTTCACATATGAACGCGTTCTGTGTTACCGCTCTGATTGGCGATTTTGACAAGAGCCGCACAAATTATTTTACTCCTTTCGTTGGAATGTTCTGCGTTGGAAGGTTACCCCTTCGATATGTACATACAACATTTATGCCATACTTGGCGTCCACTGCTTTGCGCGCAGAGGGCTTCCTCATGTGGAGTAGTCCCCTTAGAACGGACAAAACGGGGAAGGACATCGGTCCTGGGTGATTAATCACGCCGATTTCGCAGAAAGGAATAGGAAAAACTGTGAACTGTATGCCAAAAGTACAACCTTTATAAGAAAAAACTGGCATACTGTCTGCATGCCCTTAAGGGTACCTTCTTCATATGCATACAAATGAACACTGCATCACATCATATATGTGTTTTTTTTTTTTTTTTCCTTGTTGAATCCTATATCCATTCCTTCTATTTCACCACGTGGTGTTGACTGCAGCCTGATGGAGCTACCAAGCTTGTTCAAGTAGCGTGGTAAAAATGCCTACATATAATATAGCATATTATATAATAAGCATATACATGCAGACAGGCATATTATAAAGCCCTCTAAATGCATAACCAGCCTACATACATAAAGCATATACATGCCATATATATGTAACTAGCTAGGGGAGGCGCTAATTCCGTGTACACTTGAGTTCGTTCTTGTCAATCACAGCACCCCCGCAGCTAACTGTTTACGTACAAAAAAAAAAAATTAAAAGCGTTTTTGCCAAATGCATTTGCCGTTTATGCGGAGTGGGCAGTGGATTTTAATCTGTGTTGGCGCAAAATGCCCTGTGATGCGTTTTGAAAAATTTCGGCGTGCGGCATATTCAGTCTATAAATATTATAAGTACATATGCGCATGGTATATATTCGCAATATGCACGTAAATATATACATGTCATGCCACGTATGATATGTACATGTTTTCACGTTTGCAAGGTGGGAAAAAAAAAAAAGCACAATACATTTTTTTTTTGTTTGTTTACCTCTTACATACTGCGAGAGGAATTTAAAATGAATGGATGAACATTTTTTTTGTACTTTTCCGCGCGCGCAGAAAAATATTGCAAAGCGAACGTACTGCCAAAATATGGTAAATAATTATACGCAATATTTCAACGCAGCCGTTTTTATTATATGATGTATTTTTATTTACATAAATGTTTTTTTTTTTTGCAGTTTTTATATGAAGTTTTCATTTGTAGTTTTTATTTTATTTTAATTTTATGCGTTTTTTGTTTTTTTTACTTTTCAACTTACTGTTATATATTTTCCTTTCAATTCCCTTTTTTTATCTTTTTTTTTTTTTTATATTTGTGCCAACTTTTTTGCGCATCGAACTCATTTTAAGCAGATTTATGAAAGTTTTAACCTTTTCGTCATTTTTGTTTTGTTTTTTCATATGCCACATTATATTTGTATGTACGTATTTATATATAAAGGGAAGCAGAAAACAAATGCATGATTGAACGGATAAAGTGAATTTTTCTTTTTCTTCCCATATCTTGTTTTTAATTTTATCTTTGCCCCCTTTTACTGCGTATCACTATATTTATACTTATATATTTACATGTACGCCTGTACGCATTTTTTTTTTTTTTTTTGTTCCCAACTATAGCAAGCGCGCGCAACTGGCGTAACTTCAACCACAAGTTTACCTGTGCGTGCCGCGTTCCTTGCCCCCAAAAAGCTGAAGCGCATCGGGAAGGAAAAAAAGAAAACAACACCCATTACCATTTCCTGTTACGCCTAAAAGCCCCTTAAACCATCGCTGCAATAGAGTTGCAATAAACTCGAAAGCGTAATGCAAAAAGGGGAGACGAAAAATACTAAAAAAGAAAAAAAAAGAACATCATTGTAGCCACTAGCGTGGGACATCTCCTTTACATATTACGTAGCAATTGTGTTCCCAGCGGACGCGCACCCCTGTGCCGGTACGCCTTTTAATATAAATATATTTTCCATGTAATTAATTAAAGCAATAAAATGTACAATTTAGTAAAACAACAAAAGGTACAATTAATTAATGCGCCATTACTTTCCTCCCTACTGTCAGTGTTGTGCTGCATTTCCGTGTAGTGACTGCGGCCCATACGTCTGACATAGTTTTGCATTTGTATGCCATCCTTATTATTTTATTATTTATATATATATTTTTTTTGTTTCCGCCCCTATTGGCGTGTCTATTTGTTAGCCTGGTTGTCGCACTTACGGTTAGCAGCACAACCTCCACAGTTGCTTGAACACACACGTTTTCCTTGCAACAGTTGAGTCTGCTCGTCCAAGCGTCAGCGTATCCGCAAACCCCAACTTGGCTTAAGCGCGTTAAGGCAATTGATAAAGGACCCTGGTGTCACGGTGGCCTGGTAACGCAACATATATTTCAAAGAGCTCACAACGCTTCGAGTTTTTAATTGAAATTAAAAATCCATATCGAAGTAGGCACGTTTCAAAGATAGCTCATGTGTGACCCTGCCGCACTTGTGTCAGCACTGTATGCCACACGGTACATGTACCTATCATATGTGCAAATTAATTCATACCACGAAGAGGTTAGCTCGCCTCATAACACATAATCATACCAAGGGGGCTTACAATCAACGTCGCGTCTTCCCGCACGCGTGCACAAGCTTTTGTATATAGTCACATTGGAAGAGGATCCAATTTAGTCTGCCCATCCGATTAGTTGGCTATAGAAGAGTGCAACTGGACGCAACAGGAAACTTTAAAAAAAAAAAAAAAAAAAAAAGGTGAACAAAAAAAGGGAGCCAGCGGGAAATTGAAAAGGAGGCAGAAAGAAGACCTTTGTGTTGTTGTCTCTCTCTCCTTTGTTAATTAATACACATCCCCCCGTACAAATTGTTAATATAAAAGGCACAAATTGTAACGAAGTACATCAGCGTTGTAAACCGGATTACGTAGTTACGAAGTTGCTGTAATTATTTTAGGGCACCCATAATTAATATTCAACAAAATCGAAAAGACAAAATTGGTGTTTTTCCAAAAAAAAAAAAAAAAAATATAAATAAAGAATTGATACTTTTTTCTGGGGGTCAAGCAAGACACACGGCAAGGCACCCTTTTACCATTTTGGAAGCTTACAACAATATGTACAATCTTGTCTAAATATATACATATTTAAGAGAGCCGAAAAGTGGAAAAAAAAAAAAAAAAAAAAAAAAAGAATAATTCAGTCCCCTGTGGTGCCCTTTGCTATGCCACCACCCCCACGTGGTGTGTGCATATGTACATGAATAGATGTATGCCTCCCGTGGCGTCCCTTTGTAGTGTGGGTTATCCAAGTAAAATTTGGTTCATGCTTCTTAACAAGGTTGTTGTCTCAATTTGTTTTAATTGATAAAGGGAAAAAAAAGGTGTGTACTGAGAAATTGATCGTCTGAACAGCTAGCTAAAAAGTTAGATCCTACCTGTAGCCTCCTACCATTTTTTGTGCTTGTTTTATGTTAATCTGCTAACGCATGTACTGTCGAGTATCTGTTGGGGACGAGACAAAGTGTGGGTTTCCACCTTTGCTCATAAAACAGGCGTACCTTAGCATGTTTGTACGTTCCCTACGTTCGTACTGTCACTTGCTAAAAAGTGTACGCCTGTGTGTATTCATATATTAATATATATATATATTTATATGTTATCCCCCCCTCAACATGTACATACCAATATAGGTGCCAGCACGTAGTGGCCAAATCACCAAGCAAGCTCCCTCGCCCACCACGGTCCCAATTGTGTCTAGACAGGTGCGCCCCAACCGCAGATACACATATGTCCCATAGTTACTATTGACAAGTGTGCGGGAGAAAAAAAAAAAAACAAAAGAGCGAACATATTTTGGCTACTCTTTTGTAACAGCTCGAAGGATTTGACCGTAAATGCGCAGGAGCTTTATTTTGTGTGCTTGGACATATATAAGAAGCATTTCCGTTCCCCTAGCTTGTATGGAAAAAGGGGACCATTTTTTTTTTTGGCAACGGGATTGCATTATATACACAGTCGCATATTCGTGTCCAGAGGTTCTTCACAGAAGAACGTATAGGATGTGCTGAGCCCTGAGCTGCTATACCGTTTGGTCACTCGCCCAATTAACCAAAACGAGCACAAGAATAGCACTACCTCAGTAGGACCACACCAGGCGTATACCTATACCTGTACCTAATCGAATTGCGCGTCGTTGGAAGGGTTACCTTTTTTTTGAAGCAACGGAGGTGCAGAACATACGTAGGGGCATTTCAAAGGGGCAAAAAGGGCTTTCACAAAAGAGGTTCTTCAAAGCGGATCGCCAAAACTGCCTTATCGCTCACTGCCCCAAAACACAATTAAACGGAACATCACACAAGGTTGCACTGTGAGAATAGCAACAGCGAGGGGACTCAAGCTTCAGCCACTGCTCCCCTGTATATCTGTTCTTACAGTAAATTTATGTACCCTGTGGTGGGGAAATACAAACCGGGGATCTAACCATGCGCAAGGCAGAGTAGCACATCTATTTCCTGTTAGCTACATATGCGTCGCTGTTGTGATGATCCTTCCATTGAGGTTACTTAGACCGAATTGGTAATAAAAAAAAAAAAAAAAAAAAAAGATACACGTGAAAGACCGTCCGTTGTACTAAGGAGAAAGTTCCTCCCTGCGTCTTCTTTGCACGATTGCCCAATCACATCACCACAATCGATTAAATGGTACACTCCAAGTGAAAATCACCCCGCAGAGGCATACTTTCGAGTCAAACACGTGAATCACACCCATTGTGCCCTTTCCTTAACCATCCTCCCCTCACACCGTTGCATGAAGAAAAAGAAAAAAACAGTGTACACCTTCGACTCTGTGTATCCACGCTACTTATTACCATCATATCACTTGTGGTCACCGAGAAAAAAAAAAAAAAATGTTCTGTTGCATCCATTAAAAGCCTCTTTCCCGCGCATATGCCCACGTACAGATTCTCCCATTAGACGTACCCTAACGGACAATGGAGAACAACGAAAGTAACCACACCAGTTACTACCAAAGCGTAACGTCGAACAGCAACACGATTAACATTTTTTATGAAGATTTAAAGCAAGAGCAAAATAAGAGTGACAAACTAAAATCACATGAGTGGAAAAATGACAAGCATGTAAGTGGAAAGAGGTCCAAAAAAGGATACCATTCGAATCTTGGGTTCTTTCACCATAAAAGGAATAAAGCTGGTGAAAAGGAAAACAGGCAATTTATAGAAAATGAAAAAATTGGTAATAACTACTCCCAACGGGACTTAAAAAAAAAAGGTAACCTTCTTCTACAGAGTGCAAAAGGTTGTGCAGACAAGTCCAAGGAGAACTTGCTCATAGGTGCATCGCTGGGAGGCATCAACACAGATGGTAATAACAAATTGGGGCATCATGTGCGAAGCTCCAATGGAAATGTTGGGCCCACTATTCAGGGGTTTGCCCTTAACGTTGGGAATGTGAACCCCACGAAGCAGGCGCACAACCAGGGTGGTTATGGCAAAGGTGATAAGCGGGCCCTCCACGAGAGCAATCATAACAACAATAGCGGCCATGTGGAGGCAGTGAGACTCACCAAAGAATTGCTCGACGATCTGAATAAGAGAAACAAAATTCTCGGTGACGACAGTGAAGAAGATGGGGACCATGACAACCAGAACTTCCTCATCTATGTGAAGAAAAGGATTGAGCAGAAGAAGGAGGAGGAGAAGCGTGAGAAAAGGGCTGAGAGGAGTGGAAGGGTAGGCAGGAAGGCAGGTAGGAAGACAGGCGGGAAGATAATCGGCAGAGTGAGCAGGAAGATAGTAGGTGGCCAGGCAGGCGGTCAGCGGGAGGGGGACTACCTTGGCGCCCCCGACAGCATCCCTTCAGGTTTCCCCCAAAGTGCAGATCATGTCAAAGACCCAAGTGGTACCCGCGTGGATGAAATTATGGGAGGAAACGACACAGAAGGGAACCCAAAAGAGGACTTGGAAACTCCCCCAAACGGGTGCGCCAATGGATGCGCGAAGGGAGTGGCTCCTCGAAGTGACAACTACAATGATGATACCAAGGGGACGAGTAACGGCAACGGAGAAAATTATAATCAGATAGAAACATACAAAACTATGGACGACAGTAGCTCCCTCTTTAGTGATGAATCGACCAAGGTGTATGTCAATAGGAAGAATAACGTTCAATTTAATATGTGTGAAAATCCTTGTGATATGTGGTATGGGTTGAGAAAGAGGAATGGCAAGCGCATTTTTATTAGCAGTCAGGGTGTGAATGGTAAAAAGAATAAAAACAAGGGGGGAAATGCTAGGAGTGGTAAAACGAGGAGTGCAACTGGTAGAAGTGGTCACGTTTGGAATGCCAATGGGAGAAGCGACATGGTCAGGAATTCCAAAAAGAGTGGCACTGGCATTGACAATGACATTATCAATGGCATTATGAGTGGCAATGGAAACAACACGAATGTGAAGGTCAAGTCCAAGAACGTAGAAAGGTACTACATAAGCAAGAAGAAGGGAAGAAGCAGCAGTTTGGCCAAGCTAAGTCGAGACAAACCTAAAGGAAAAAAGAGCTCCAAGGGCAATATCAGATATGTTAAGTACAGTGCAGAGTGGAGCTCCAGTTACTACTCCAACGTAATAAACAGCAATGATGGAAACCTCTCCGATAATACCATTGCGACGATGCACATTGATGGCAATTGCAAATATAATGAGGAGAGCAACGAGTATAGAAGTAGCAAAGGGAATAATCACATGTATAATTCCGCCACTTATAGCGGTAACAGTAAAAAAGGACATGGGAAAAATGGACAAAACAATATTTTGCAGTTCAATAAAATGGGCGGTGGAAACAATTTTATCATTTCGCGTAATGACCATCATCAGCTAGCTAAAAAGTCTTCAAAAAAAAAAAGTAAAAAAAATATTATGACCTGGTCAGGTAGAAATAAAAATTATGAGAACAAACACAGAGTGCATTTTGCTCCGATGAAAGGTTCTAACAAGAACATTTACTACGACAACGGGGCCTCCAAAAATAGGATTAGAGTGGGATCCCTGGGGTATTTGAGCGACGGTGGTGGCAAAGGTGCATCACATACAACAGCAGCTGTGACTGCTGCGATAGATGCGGAAGCTTCTTCCGTCGCTGCACCCAACACTGGTGATGAACTCGACTGGGATGATCACATCGACGGAGCTAATAACAACGCGGAGGCAGATGTAGCCCCAACAGGTCACGAGCCAAACGCGGGAGCAAACAGTAGCATGGAGAGTAATGATGATAGCGCTGAGGGGGATGTTAAGTACCCCAGCGAAGACAACGCACATGTTTGCGATCCAACGAACAGCGACAGTAACCATTTAAAAACTTACTCATTTTCAATGCACAACGGGCTGATGAAGAGGAAGGAGAATATCTCTCGTGACGCCAGCGTAACAGCAGATTATAAAGGTACCACACCAAATGGTAGTATCCCTTCTTTCCCCTGCGCTGCCCCCATACGACAGGACAATAACGAAAATATTGCACCTACTTATGAAAAAAATTATTTCAAGTCATCCTGTGTGAATCACGGAAGCGAATTTCGCGCTGAGGTCAAACCCGGTGTGGACAATGCGTGTGGTGCAAACCAACATAAGGGAGTTGTGGTGCACGGGTCATATCATCAGAGCGGTAAAAATGGAGGCAAAAGAATGAATACACATAAGACGCACAAAATAAATAACTACAGCAACCACAGTTACAATGTTGGTAGCTCGTCATACAACCGCGCATTGGGCAATAAGGACAATGAGGGGAACTACGTGGCTCATGCGTTACCTCCTGATGGTGCCGCTGTACCAACGGCTCGCATTGAAACAAGTGAGTACTACGCTAGGAACAAGGGGAAGGATTATGTTGGTGCACCCAACTTTTACTACCAGCATGGTGGAAAGAACGGGGGGTCCAGTTACCACAGCCATGCGAACAGCAACAAACCATTTGACATTATTAAGGACGAGACACTTATCGTGGCGGAGAGCAGAGATAAAATAATTTCCCCCGACATAGCCTACACGGGCGAGCAAAACAGAAAGTACAAAAATTACTACTACAACAATGCCAAGTTTGACTTGTCTTATGAAATTGAAGACGACGTACGGAAGCGGAAGAAAAAAAAGTGGACCGCCAACAGCAGTGGCAGCAATGGAAATGCAAACGCAAACAGCAGTCATGGTGGCGCCCCCTTTGCCAGCAAGTCAGCCTTTAAGACCGCCAGGGAAAGGGTGCAGTCCATATTGGCCAAGCGGAGGGGCGTGGACTTCTGAGCCAACCCAAAAGGGCAGAGGCCGAGTGGGAATTTTTCTTAATCACATTTATCATGTTGCAGTGTGTCCACTCCTTCCACTTTGTTCAATTTTTCCATTTTTTCATTCATTCCATTTTATTAATTTTTTTGTGAAAGACGGTCCCACAAGTGTGAATCCATTCGAGGAAATTTGGCCTCCCCCCGAGCGGGCGTATGCGGAGTACCCATATTCTTGTGTCTCCCTCCGGAGCGCAAGTGTTCGAACTGCGCGCGGCGGTTGCCAGGTCCATGGGCTCTCCTATCTGCGCCTTCTGCGTGCTCACCTTGGATACCCATTTGTAGCGCCATTTGTATATGCATGCGTGTGACATTTTTACATGACCATTTTGCGTCCTCTCTTTTTAACCCTCTCCTTTTGCCCCTTTTTTT
>NW_012192624.1:85582-95685 GCF_000956335.1 Plasmodium fragile | reverse complement strand
AAAAAAAAAAAAAACAACTCAGTTGGGCTAACCACAAATGAGAAATATTTTTACACACCAACACATGCATGTGTCCGCAAAAAAAAGGCAACCGTGAAAAGGACAGTCGCGACCATAAAAACCGCTTAAAAGACAACCGTTAGCGCAACAACAGCGTAAAAAACAACACCAAATATTCTGCGGCATGCATTTAAAATTGCGCTCTTCATGAAAAAATGTGGAAAGTGTTAACACAGCGCTTTATCTCTTCACAGATGTAAAACGGTATTTTTTATTTTTTTTGTTCTTCTTTGTCATTCTTTTTGGTGTTGTTTTTTTTTTTTTTTTTTTTTTTTTCGCTTTTTCGGCATCCTGCGTTTGTGCGCAGATTTAGCTCTGTTTGCCCTGTTGCAGAGAGGAACGAAAAACGCGTCCGTGAAAAACAGAAATTAAAAAAAAAATGCTCCGAGCGCATTCGTAGACTTGCGCAAAAGATTGGCGCACCACTCATTTGTGCACACCTTACTGTTGTGCTACCATTCGGATTTTTTTTTTTTTTTGAACTAGCGAAAATTGTCATTTGACACAGTTTTCGTCTGTTGCACAAGTTTTATTTTATTTTATTTTTTTTTTTTTTTTGGTACGCGCCGCTTTATAGAGGGGTGTGTGCCTCTGTCTAGACGCGGCGTGCGTGGCGTAGGGAGGAAGCGGCCCTAGGTAGGACACTTTCCACATGCGCCATGTGCAACGAAGATTTTGTCATCGTCTCTGCAGCGTTACAGCGCACCGCATTTGTCGCGCGTCCGTAGCGCATCTTCCCCGCTTGCGTGCCAAACCCGATGGGGCGCGTGCGCAAAGCGAAAAAGGCGGCACCGCCGCTATCAAAGAACACGCTTCGGGTGCTGCACATTATTATGGCGATCGGCTTCATCAGTGCAGTGCCGCAAATCCTAACCACGGTAATGACAACCTGGAGGGAAGCAGAACCCATCGAGTACAAGTATATGTTTAGAGGGAGTGAGCATTCCTTGTACGTGGACTATACTTACTACGGGTTGTACAAAGTGATTTATGACGATAAGCATGTGGAGACGTGGACTCAGAGGGTACAAAATATGCGAAGTAAAGGAAGTGAAGGAATTCAAGTCGGCCGAAAAAGTGAGTCTGCTGGAAGTCTATCCTTGTGGACATCAGCATGTCAGGAGGCTTGTCGAGATGCCATTATCAGGCGTATAGAAGCATACGAAAGAGTTTCATTCATTTCGTTAATTTTGCTTTGTGGCATCCTTTTGTCCTGTACCCTCATCATTCTATGCATTGGATGGAACATACTTTTCTCGAAGAGTATTCTCATTTCAATGGCTTGTTTCATGTTGTCTTTTATAATTAACGGAGGCATAGGGACTTATTGGTATTACGAGACAGACCTCTCCTGGAACCTAGTCACTAAGGCTCAACAGTATCCTTTTCCCAAGTGCTCCTACTGCTTTTATATATTTATGATTACCACCGGGGTGTACGCTTTATGTTTTATTTGCCTTCTTATGTTGGACCTATACAATAAGAACGCACAAAAGAAGTCCCACATGGACCAGATGACTCTACAAAACAGGAACGCTATGAACGCAAAGAATTTATATCAACCCTTATTCGATGGTCAAGCCAATATGATGATGTCCAGGAGTGCCAGCTATACAAATCTTATGCCTTTCGGGAACGGCGCTGAGATGGGTGGTGGTCCTATGGGTACAGGAGTCATGGGGGGACCACCGGTCCCTAACTTTTTACAATATAATAAAACTAATTTAAATCAATACGGAGGGATAAATCATAATGGCTTCCCTGGGTTCAGAAACATGCCTCCTGGTATGGGTATGCCGATGCCCCCTGGAATGTCCCCTGCTGGAATTCCCCCAGGGGTTCCTCCAGGGATGAGTTCACCCATGCAAAATAATTTGAACCCTAATTTTTTCCCACAAATGCCAAAGCAGAATACCTACTCAGGCTCACCGTCCTTCCAACAGAACCTCCCCAACTTTAATATGTTTCAAGGCCAAAACACGCCTAACATGTCTTCCGGGATGTTTTACCCGCGCCAGTATTCCGGCATGGATTACGACAATATAAACAACCCCTTCAGTGCGAACAAGCCCTTTAAGTTCTGACCATTTGGAGGACCCGCCTGAGTAGGAGAAGCCCCCACGCGGGGCGAAAACCACCAGATGTGCAATTCACCCGGTCCAATCCTCGTGGCTGCATCAACACATATACGCATGCATAGATATTGTATGCCGCCAACCTACGTAACTGTGCCGTGCGATACACACACTCTACTTTTTTTTTTTTTGGTTTTTTTCCCTTTGTGCCAATAATTCGACTAAGTAAAAAAAAGGAAAGGATAAAAAAAATTGTAAAAATACAATTGGGAAGAATCAGTTGTGCGTTTGGTAGAAGGCGAGAAGTATTGGAAGCTTCTCCAACAGTACGGCATCCGCTACTGTTTTTGTTTAAATATTTTGTTCATATGTTTTGTTCAAATGTTTGTGGAAGGCGCATAACAGGACCGGCGAGATGAACACACTTCTACATGAGGGCCAACCGCTTATGCCAACTGGGCGATCATACATTAATAAATTTATGGGCCATTTATTATTTTTTTTTTTGTGCGTCCGACAAAAGTGGAAAAGGCGAGTCCTCACCATGTGCGCACTGTCATTGGTTTAGCACTTGTGGGTGTGGAGCCGGGGAGAATTTTATGTTAAAATTTGGGAACCCCAGTTTGTTCCATCTGGCTATGTATATACCATCATCACGTGCGCGCATTTATATACTATATACAGTGGCGTGCTTGTGAAAATTTTTTTTTCTTTTTTTTTTTTTGTGAGGGGAAGGCACAAACAACGAAAGGTTTTTCTCCTGTGGCTCTATTGTTGAACCCTCAAGGGCGCGCTTCACCAAGAAGTTTTTTTTTTTTTTTTTTTTTTGTTCCAGCGCGATTTTGTTTTATTCGTCCCAGGGGATGATACAAAAAAAAAAAAGGCGCCCTTGTGGGGAGAAGCCGAACCGGGGAAATCCTCATCTTTTACCATACAAGGGGTGGGGAAGCAAACAAACGTGTATGTCCCCATATGTAGGTAACCCCCCGCAATTAGGAGCCTCTCCAAGAAGGCAAGTAAAAAATAAACAGTGGTAGGGGAAAAAATATAAAAACATTTCTCCCTAGCAACCACGCATGCGGCCATGGAGTGCCTCAGCAAAATTAATCTCATACAAAAAGTGAACGCGGAGCTTTACAAGAGTCTTGGGGTGGAGGATGACAACTTGGCAGAATACTTAATCTACTTGTGTAAAAAAGCCAAATCGTTGGAAGAATTTTGTAAAGACGTGTTTGAAAATGGAGGTGAAATTGAACAGTCTGTTTTAAAGTACCTCTACGATATTATTAAGCGCCCCGGTGGGGACTCTGCAGGCAAGGCGTCCGGGGGGAAGGAAACCAGGACAGATGATGATGAGCAGGAAGAAGAGGATGGAGTGGACAAGGAGAACAGACTGGAAGTTAAAATGATTGAAAAGAAGAACGAGAAGATGAAGGGGTTCCACTGCTTGGCCATTAAGAATGACGAGCAGTTGACCAGGCTGTCCGATGGGAGCGGCGTGGAGGCGGGTAGCGACACTGCCACGGGAAGCAGGGGGGCGCGCCCTGGGAAAAGAAGCCACCATCGAGATAGGAGCCACAGTCAGGATGGAAGCCATACGCGTGATGGGGGTCGCCATGCGCACCGCGACCGAGATAGGCATCGCCATCGAGGTAGAAGCCACAGCCGCGAAGGGGATCGCCATGTGCGTGATGGGGATCACCATCGAGATCGGGATCGGCATCGCGATAGGGATAGACATGGAGAGCGCCGTCGAGATAGAAGCCGCAGCCGAAGCCGAAGCCGGGACGGGGACCACAAAAGAAGGCGACGAGAAGGGGTAGACTCGCGCGCTCTACGGGTGAACAACATTTTCACTGCAACCGTCAGCAAAATCATGGACTTCGGAATGTTCGTCTCGTTCAGGACCATCCCGGAGGGATACAAAGAAGGGCTCGTACATTGCACAGATATATTACCAAACCGCAAACGAGTAACTAATATGAATGAAAAATTTCAAAAAGGAATGAAAGTCAAAGTGAAGGTCCAAGCAATATTTGGAGAAAAAATACATTTGAACATGTCTGAGGTGGACCAGAAGACAGGACAGAATCTGGTTAGTGATGATGAGGATGATGGTGATGAAGGAAGTGCAAACAGAAAAGGGAAAGAAAAAGATAAAAATGATATGTCCATATTTGACGATCTGCATGAAGATTACAAAGAGTTGAAAAAACACAACTCAGATGTCTTCAAAGAAGACCCCAAAGATACAATAAAGTACGAGAGTGTTATTAAAATGCAAAGCGATTACTCCAAGTGGGAAATACAGCAGCTAATAAAAAGTGGTATAATGCATGATGAACAAATAAAACAGGAATATAAGAATTTACGAAATGACGAGAAGATTGAAGATGAAGAAGAAATAATTGAAATTGAGGTGAACGAAAGAGAGCCAGCTTTTTTAAAAGGACAAACGACTAAAGCTGGGGCTAAATTGTCACCCATACAAGTTATTGTTAATGCAGAAGGATCTTTAGCAAGAGCTATAACTACTACTTCTGCTTTGGCCAAAGAGAGAAAGGAACAAAAGCAAAATGAACAAAACGCCATTTACGATAGTATCCCTAAAGATATTAGTAGACCATGGGAGGATCCAAAGCCTGAGTTGGGAGAAAGAACTATAGCAGAGGCTTTGAAGAATATTGGCAAAAATTATGACCTCCCTGAATGGAGAAAAAATTACTTACACAATAATATTTCCATTGGGGTTAAAAATCCTATGCCTGTAAATGAACAGAGAGAAAAATTACCAATTTATAATTTGAAAAAAGACTTAATGAAAGCCATAGCTAAGAATAATGTCCTTATTGTAATTGGAGAAACGGGAAGTGGCAAGACCACACAAATTCCTCAATACCTTCATGAAGCCAATTACACGGATAAGGGCATTGTTGGGTGTACTCAACCCAGAAGAGTTGCTGCCATGTCCATTGCTAAAAGAGTGAGTGAAGAGTTTGGGTGCATTTTGGGTCAGGAGGTTGGTTACTCCATCCGTTTTGACGATTGCACTTCCAACGACACCATTATAAAGTACCTCACCGATGGTATGCTCCTGCGGGAGACCCTCAGCGATACCATGCTCTCCAAGTACTCCTTCATCATAGTAAGTGCCCACGAGGGGAGGGAAATAAACCGCAATTTGTCCACCAAATGTGGGTCATGGCGCTTATAATAACACGCTGTGCAGACATTTTAAACATTATGAAATTTTCTCCCACATGTTCCAACCCTTCACTCCTCTACAGCTTGATGAAGCCCATGAACGGACCATCTCCACGGATATCCTCTTCTGTCTTTTGAAGGTAACCTGCGCTTTTTTTTTCCCCTTATCCTGCCGTCAAATGTGCCTTCACAGCTTTTACGGCAGATCGAAGCCACAGTGCGCTCAGCCTGCTAATGACAACGCTTCATAAAAATTAAAAAAGCGTTGACAGGTATAGGGCTTACAAAAAAAAGAAAAAATAAATAAATTCCCCGTCCCACAGAATATTTAAAAATTGGTTATTTAAATTATTTGCAAATGGACGGGGGAACATTGTAAAGTGGTTAACGAGTCTACATGTCAAGTGGGAGGGATTTTCCGCAGAGCCCCTGCGATGTGCGCCCCTCCGATTTACGACCCCCCCGACTGCGCAACACACATACGAGGTGTGCATGTTAGGTACATTCTTATGTGTACACTACTCCTCCCGGTTGACTGCTCCTTGAACACCCCCCCATGTGTTTTTCGCCCCCCGCAGGATGTTGTCAAGAGGAGGCCCGACTTCAAGCTGATCGTGACGTCCGCCACGCTGGATGCGGAGAAATTTTCCACCTACTTTTTCAACTCTCCCATTTTTACCATCCCGGGGAAGATCTTTCCAGTGGAGGTACGGCCACGGGGCACGCAAACGCGTACCACTTTTCACGTCTACAATGCCCTACATGTACCGCCTGTTGCCGCTTATCCATGTTGCCGCTTATCCATGTTGCCGCTCATTATTACATGTGGCCGCTTACTCCCCCCCTGTCAGATTCTGCACTCGAAAGAACCGGAAAGCGACTACGTGGAGGCCTGCCTGATCACCGTGCTTAACATTCACCTGAACGAGCACCCGGGGGACATCCTGGTTTTCCTAACGGGCCAAGACGAAATCAACACTGCGTGTGAAATTCTGCACGAGAGAATGAAGAAGCTGGAAAGCATGTCCCCCCCGCCGTTGATCATTTTACCAATCTACTCATCGCTCCCCTCAGAGATGCAAAGTGTTATATTTGACCCAGCCCCACAGGGGTGTAGAAAATGTGTCCTGGCCACCAACATAGCAGAAGCTAGTTTAACCATAGACGGGATTTTTTTCGTCATTGACCCGGGATTTTGTAAAATTAGAAAATATGATTCGAAGAGGGATATGGATTCGTTAGTGGTTGCGCCCATCTCCAAAGCGAATGCCAAGCAGAGAGCAGGTCGAGCAGGCAGAACAGGTCCAGGGAAATGTTACCGTCTTTATACAGAAGAAGCATATAAAAATGAAATGGCCGAAACAAGTATCCCAGAAATACAAAGAATAAATTTAGGCAGTACAGTACTTTTGTTAAAAGCATTAGGAGTAAATGATTTCCTGCATTTTGACTTTATGGATTCACCATCCGTCGACACACTTATACATTCATTGGAAAATTTATATTACCTGGGAGCCCTAGATGATAATGGGTACTTAACCAAATTGGGGAAAAAAATGTCCAACTTTCCTATGGAGCCAAATTTGTCCAAAATATTATTAACGTCCATAAATTTTAATTGTGCAGATGATGTAGTGACGATAGTTAGTATGCTGAGTGTTCAGAATATTTTTTACAGACCTCAAAATAAAGCCCTTTTAGCAGATAAAAAAAAAAATAAATTTATCATGCCACAAGGAGATTTAATCACTTATCTTAATATATACAATAGGTGGAGAGAAAACAATTACTCCAATTATTGGTGCCATGAAAATTTTATCCAGTCTAGGGCACTGAAAAGGTCACAAGATGTGAGAAAGCAAATTCTCTCCATATTCGAGAGGTATAATTATGAGGTAGAAAAAAATCGAAGCAGAAATGACTCCGCCAAATATGTAAGTATTTGTAAAAGTATTTGCTCTGGCTATTTTAACCATGTTTGTAAAAGGGATGCTCAACAAGGTTATAATACCCTTTTAACAAATCAACAAGTTTTTATTCACCCTTCTTCTACTCTGTTTAACAAAAACCCACTCTTCGTTGTGTACCACGAATTAGTTCTCACAAATAAAGAATACATTCGAGACTGCACCATTATCCAACCCCAGTGGCTGATTCAGCTGGCACCCAATTTGTTCATCCCTGCCGATGAGAAGAAAATCTCCAAAATTAAGCTCCGCGAAAAAATCGAGCCCCTGCACAATTATTATGAGGAACCCAATGCGTGGCGTCTATCCAGGCGGAAGGGTTAGCGACGGGCTAGCGACGGGCTAGCGACGTCCAGGACCGACACACACATCCGGTTGGGCATTTTTTTTTTCTGTCCTTTTTTGTCCCCAAGATGTGCACACGTCGTTTGTGCTTCTCTCTACTTAGCATTCACGTCGTCTGTGCTTCGCATTTTTTTTTTTTTCCTTCTCCGCACCAACTGATCCTTTTCACCTCTGAACGATTTGTTCACCCAACATTTTTAAACAGAGGGTCTGCACGGGTTATGGATTCTCCACTCCCTCGGGGTGAAAACGTTCAACACTACTGGAAGCCTCTCAAAATGGCACTTACAAGGAAAGCGATTCAAATTGCCCCCTGCATGCGCGTGACAAAACTGGCTACTAAGTATTGCCGCGTGTTAAGGGGGGATCACTAAAAAAAATGAAGAAGCAAATGGTCAAGGGGAAGAGGAGATATATCCAACATCCCATCTTATAAGCTAACACACCTTAATAGTTCGACTTCAAGTCCCTTATAGACTCCGGCAATTCCCCCACCACCTGCAAAGCGTAAAAGCCCGGGGCGTATTTGCTGAGGTCGTTGTATTGAGCCATCCAAGATTTGGTTGGGGTTGTTATCGCCATGAACCCGTTGAAGTTCTCCGTCGTGCAGTCGTGGATACGGTGTCGGTCTCCGGCCATCTGCAAAAACTTGCAGTTGCTACAGCCATTCTGGTAGAACTGAAAATGGGGAGGGGGGGAGAAGGGGCGCAAACTATACATGGGTGCAAACTACATACCGCTTAACATGTGACGGGGGCCATAACCCATCTGGTGGCCTGACGCGTCACATCACGCCGCTTAATCGCGCTGGTGCTCACCTCAGCCTCCGTGCGCAGCAAACGGCAGCACAAACACGCTCGCATTTTCGTAGCCTTGTCCTCCTGCAACGTATTCCTGGACTTCTTCGGAGAATCCCTGCACAGATGGTAAAGATGCACGCAAAAAAAAAATTGAAGCCATTAGCAGACCAGTCTTGGGTGCGCACTTGGGATTTCCCTCTCGGGTGTAACAATAAGCATATGGTCCGTCAAATGTGACCATCTAATTAGGGTTCGGGATAATATCATCACTGCTGCTACGGCGCAGCGTCGGTGCTCCCCTTCCATGTTGCGCTTTTCCTTACTTGTTCTCCGAGAAGGGTTCATCTATTTTCTCTTTATCTGACTTTTTCCGTCCTAAAAAGAGAAAGTAGAAAAAAAAATGGGGACATGTCGCAATTTGGCGCTACGATGCGCATGGGGTCAGTTCGCATAACATGGACACAAGGTGGCCGTCCGGACGACATGCCCACATTTTGTTCAAGCTAAACCTTTCGGAGTTGCCATCTTCAATTTCTGTCCCTGTTCCTATTGCTATTTGTGCCTAAAATGCGGGATGGATCAGGAGGCCAAAAAAAAAAATAAAATAAAATTATCCTCTTATATCCATATGTCCCCAAAGCGCTTTCTTCATGTCGGTAGTTTGCTCATACATCAATTGAGGTAACAAATCCCTCTTCTTTTTCAGCCTCTACGCTGCTCGATTTTCCATTCAAATGCGAATTAGAAGAGGATAAAAAAAAAATCTACTCACGGAGGGGAGATGACATAGCATTTTATCTTCACTTTTGTATAGCGATACGATGCATGAAAAAATATATATATATATATATATGTTGTATGAATCCTTTGCGACAGATTGGGAAAAAATTTCCTTCCCCCAATGCTGCCCTTCTTTTCGGTGCCTACCATTGGCAAGGGGCATAAAGGGACAAGTGACACGCGGCCACCAAATTAGGCGAACCTTTTCCGCTTCATCGGGAAGAAATTGTTTGGTGGTATGAACGTGGCACAGAGAGAAGTTGCCCACAACATAAAAAAAAAAAAAAAAAATGCGAAATGTGCTGTCAATTTTGTTTGGCGTAGGAAATTTGCTCATGTGAAATCGTGTAGGAGAAAGGCTATCGCAGTTTTGCATGTAACGCGGTGGGACAGGATGCGGCGGTTCCTTCAAATGTGGCAAATGCGTAGAGCGGACGTCTTAATGGGCGGCAGGGTCACTCTCCGAAAGGGGCGGTCACGCCTCGCGTTTTTTAAGCAAATCGTAGACCCTTTTTGCCGTCTTTTTTTTCCCCCCAGCAAAAGGGGAAATGCCAATGGATGAACCCTTGCAGCAACTGCTAACGCGTCGTGTTGACACCTCCCCAGCACGCACACACCAAGTGACATGCCTCAGGAAATTTCTCCGGGAACCGTCCATAAATGCAAAATAAAAATTATTAGCTTTTGTGCATGCCGATGGCTAGCTAGCCCTTTTTGGACAGTGTAACACAAATGGGGGAAATTAAAAAAAAAAAAAAAACTTATATCCCCACTGTGCTTTGAGGGGTTGCCCCCCTTCACACTTCTCGTTGTGTACACCACAGAATTAAAAAATGCGTTGCAGTTTTAAGTTCATGTAGTGCTTGAAAAAA
>NW_012192624.1:74919-83736 GCF_000956335.1 Plasmodium fragile | reverse complement strand
AAAAAAAAAAAAAAAAAAAAAAAAAAAAAAAAAAGAGCTATCCAACTCTTCCAGAATAAAACACCCTCATGGCCGCCTATGTCCCGCTCAATTCGGCGCAACACCGCTGCAGGGTTGCAGCCTCGCGCGCTTTCCGGAGGGCTCGTTCCCGCACTGCACCTCGTTGCGGAAGTCCGCATTGTACTGCATCAGCATCCTCTGCAAGTGCATCTCGCGCGACACGATGGTCTGGTTGTAGTAGAGCTTCCCGAATAGCAGCTTCTTGCTCGTGCACCCCTGTAGGGACTTCCTAATATCGGAGATATACTTGCCGATCGACTCACCTCCCCCATGTTCGCTCGTCTCTCCCGCCTCGTCTACCTCATCATCCGAGACGTTGTCGCACATTTCTGTGTAGTTCAGCAGGGCAGACACATTGGGGGGTTTCAGAATTTTAAGAAACGAGCAGAAGGTGTTCACGGCGATGATGAACTTGAGATAATACTCCTGCAAAATCTGCGTGCAGAGAGGGGGGCCAGATGACAGTGGTGTACCTTCCGCGATGCCGTCTACCTTGACATTCACGAAGAGAATGAATAAGGTGTACAGGTCAACCGTCTTGTTGCAACGCTCGTAAATCCTGTACACGTTAATCAAGTCCTCCAGCGTGGCCACATTGTCGTAGTAGGGGTTCAGGTACACCTTGCCGTCACCCACTATGTTAGTGTTCATATCAGAGTTGGTAGTATTCTCCGGGAAGGAACAGCAAGAGCAGATGAGGCTCCCCGTCTTGTATGGATTCGTGTAGCATAGGGTTTGAAGAACTTCTGTCTTTATGTCCCTAGTGATGAGACATGCAAACTCTTTATCCGGCTTGTGCATTACCATTTCGTATGCCAAAGGGTGACAATACATTGGAGGTAGGAGAAGCATATTAAGGTATTCATGTAAAAATAGGTTAATCGAATTTGAGATGTCTTCTACATTTACTCTCCTCTCTGTTTGATCTTTCAATCTTCTCCTTAGGCTGCTGTTTTGGATGGTCAGATATCTCTTGTAGGCTTTTTTTTTTTCTTTCTCCTTCTCAGGCAAAACCTTTTGCCGGTGCCCCATCAAGGGGGGGGAGTACTGTTCCCCATCAACATCACCCCCACAAGTAGTAGTGCTACCTCCTTCACTGTTAACGCGCTGTTGATTTAAGAGGGTTCGTATCATTTCAATCAAATCGTCCAGCTTAAATAATAAGGAGTAGTACACAGAAAAGGAAAAGGAGTACTTGCTCGAGGAACACTTGGCGAAATCATCATTGGTAAAGAGATCCTTCTCCTTTTCTTTCTCTTTCTCCTTCAGCAAAAATAAATAATCCTCCAAGTTATACACAAGAGCATATACCCTCGTGTAGTAATTCTTAAACTCCTTGAGAATGTGTAGTAGCACTTCTTGGTTCTTAAAACAGTATGGAGTCACAATATCGATTAAAAAAGTTATACATTTCTTTACATCACTCTCCACTACCTTATATATTTCTTCTATGTACAGGATGCTCCTATTATCTTTCCATTTTGTCTGTTCAAAGTTGAGAAAAAGCCTCCTGAAATAATCTACTCGTTTTATTGAATTGCTGTATTCCGTTTTACACTTAATAATGGTGTCGATCAGATTGACTGCGATGTTAAAAGCGTATTTCCTTTCTATGAGCTGAAGGATAGCCCTAGGTAAGGCCATGTCACAGAGGTATTTGTTAATCTCCTGCACACTGTCCACGTCGTGAAGATTTTTCATATTCTTCTCTTCTGTACTGTCCAGCAGTGCATCTATTTCTGTCTTTATACTACTTTTTAATTTTTCATTTTGGTATGAGTAGACTAAATCCTTGAAGGGGTGATCAAACCACCAATTTATTGTATTCGCTTTAAATTGCCATGCGAGTAAGCTTCTGTCCAGGACTTTTTTTTTCCTTTTCTCCATCGCGGGAGCACTAGAATCGTTCCCTTCCGCTGAGGCAAATTTTGATTCCTCCAAAGTGTTGTCATTCTCCCACTTGGTTTTATTTTCGCCTGCATCTTGATGAGCGCTGGAGGGGTCCTCCTCCTCCTCTTTTCCTTCCACGGAGGAGACTTTAACCGTTACACTGTTCCTCTTCCTCTTATCATTTTCATTATTAGGCTCATTATTAGGCTGCTTATTAGCCTGATTAGCGCGAGCAACGCTGCCCCGTTTGGCCCTCCTCTTGAGCGTGAAGCCATCCACGTCCATGTCGGAATTGTCCGGAGTGTGTACTATCGAGTCCTTCCCATGCAGTGTGAAATAATTTTGCACCAGGATGGAAGAGTACTTTCGCTTCAGGAAGGACAAGTGGGCATAGTATATGTTGGCCGAGTAGCAGAGGCAGATTATCTTCCTGTGCAATGCCCTCATGTCAAATTTGGAGTAATCGCTGAAGGACTTTTGATTGGATCGAACGAAGGTGTACGGGGAGTACTCCGTGGCGGGTTCGCCTCCACCGAGGTTGCTCTGGAAGAAGTCACTGCCGAAACCACCCCCCAAGTAGTACTCAATGGGGAGGGACAAAAAGGAAAACAAATTATTATCATAAAACTCCTTCGTCAGCACGTATAGAATATGAACCAAGTGGCTAATCGACTGATTGTTCTTGTGTAGCAAAATCTTTATCGCATGCATTGTTCGAAAGTTTATTATAAATGGCAAGGTGTCTCCAAACAGCAGATCATCACACACCCTCTCGCAAATTACCTTATTATTTAAAATGTCAATTGTCTTAATACGCAGCTTACTCTGTGTGTTTGGAGTTGTTATTCGGCTGAAGAAGAAGGAGGGAGTCGACACACCCAGAATAACACTAAGGCACAATTTGTTCTCTGTCCGTAAATTTATTAAAACATTTAAAATTCCATTGAGTACATTTATATTGAAATATTCGCAGTCGTGTATGAGAATGATGACTCTAACTTTTTTCCTCCCATCTTCGAAGTAATCATTTTGTTTACTATATAATTCAATGTCTGCATGCGTTTGAAAAAAATCCTCATTTTCCTCCCCCATTTCTTTGTATAGATCTGAAATGTCCATCGTCGACTGAGCAATATTCTTCCCCTCGTTTTTCCCTCCTTCCTTTTTTTTATCCATTTCACTCATCTGCCTATACAGATCGATCAGCTTGTCTATGCTCACCATATTTTTACTCACTTTGTAATAATTCGAGTGCCCCTCTCCTCCATTGGGTATAAATGGACAGGATGAAATATCCCTCCTCTTTCCTTTTGCAGGACTAACCTCCGAATCGTTACTACCCATCCTTCTTGGACTCACTCGAACTTCACCAAGGTAATCATCCCTGTCTCCATTCACACCTCTCTTCCTTTTGTACTTCGCCAAAAAAGCCCTCGTCTTATACTCCCTGTACAGCTGACCGTATATATTGTAGACAGCTGCATTCACATTATTTGATGTGCTTGAATTGAGGGAGCAAAGGTACACATCGTTCTCATCAGGCGATTCGAATTGGCTCATAGTCACCTCGTTAAAGGTTCCATTTAGACGTCTTTTCTTTTCTCTACTTTGTCCTTCTACGCTCTCCTCTTGCCGCTCATCCTGCCGCTGTCTCTGCTCCTCCTCCGGGGGGGGTGTTGTTGCCCCTCCGCTACTCATGTCCGATTCGCCCCATGCTTCATCTACCTTTCTGAGAGACTTCAAAATGTTCAACCCAGTGTGGGGAACGGCTGGAGTGTTAGAAGTAGCCCCGACAGAGGTATGGACGCTTTCCCCGTTAAGGGTTGTTCCTCTGTGAATTCCTCCTCCTCCCTCCCGTCTACCCCCCTTGTTGTAATTCCATTTCTTCAACTCGTAAGAAAGCGCATCGATGATTATCTCATGGTCAGCTACATTCGTCCCCGCCGTCATCAAAATGAGCGGCAGATACTCATGGTTCGAAACTGAGTAGGAATATATTTCCTCAAATACATTACTCAAATTTTTCGAGATCTGAATATCTATTTCTTTTTGTATTTTATCAATAATGCATGACCATGTCAGGCGAAAAGCTTTGTTCCTAAGCAAGAAGCTATTTATTTCGCTCTCGTTCAATAGGTTGATGTTGTTCTTCCCGGATTGCTCACTCTGCCTACTTTTGTAATTTCCTAATAGGGGTAATACTACTGGGTTGTATTTATTAAAAATATTTCTTCTCCTATCATTGAGGGTATTCTTTGTCTTCTTTCTGTTGCTACTTTCTAAATATTCTTTGTTGGCTTTCTTTAGGATGAACCCTCTTCCCTTGTACACTGTGTTTCTGCGTTCATTATTCATTTTATGCCTCCAGTGCGCAATTTTTTTTTGGGGGGGGGACAGGAATTATGTCGTCCACCTGTCCTCAGTATCTTTTCCACACGTCTGCTTCGTCCACCCACGTCAAACTCTTCCCTTCGATAGTCTTCTTCCTTTTGCTTCGTTTAGCTACGCCAGCTGAAGTTGCTCTTTTAGCGTAGCTCCTCGCGAAATGTAAAAAGCGCCTAAAGGAGAGGTGGGGCCACTTACCTCTTAGCCGTTCCTTCAATCTGGGCGGTTGTAAAATGGAGCAGGAAAAAAAAAAAAAAATACCTGCAAATTGAGGAATCACCCTGTGGTACAGCTGTCCAAATGGTTAGGTGAACACAAAAATGGATGCGTAATTTGGTACTCCACTTCGTAGTAGTGAGCTCTACTGCGCATAAGCACATACAAATGGGTGCTAAACACGTGGAGAAATTAGCACATGAAGTGTCCCTCTAGCGGCAGTCGAACAGAACCCCCTCCTCTATGGCTTCATCGATTTGCCCGCACGCACTCGCGAACAATGCTAATCTGAAACAATTGGTGATGTCTTTCTCGTAGTGGCAAGACGAGGTCTTCTTTTATCACTCACAAATGCAAACGGAAAAATTTACGAGCGTGGACAGAGGGCTACTCGTCCAAAGACACGCACACATACACACACGTATAGCACAGCACGGCTCGCGTCAAAATGGGCACAAAAAAAAAAAAAAAAAAATTACACAATGGACGCTGTGCTTTTTCTCCACGCTGAGACGCGATGTTAAAAAATTCACACACGCGTAGGCGGGATTGCAAAAAAAAAAGAACAAAAACACGTCCTTGCTGTCTCGCACTAGCGCAAGAGATTCGCTTTTTACGTTCCTATGTATTGCCCTCAACTTGAGTTAATTAAAAAAGTTGCCATAAACTAGTAAAGTAGAATAAAGCCATAAGACGTCTCTCTCCTTTTGTGTTATTTATTTATTTATTTATTTTTTTTATTAATTTTACTTTGTTTTTCTTTTTTTGTATGTTTCGTTTTCTTTTTTTTTATTAGTTTTGTTTTTCTCTTTTTTTATGGGCTTTACTTCATCTCACTGCAAGTGCAAACACAATACGACGGTGCGACTGGTGTAGGAACGCGCTACATGCAAAATGCGCCTGTGCGAAAAAACAAGGACAAAATTTTAAATCATATATCTTAATAAAAAAAAAGGGAAAAAAAGATGGAGCGGTAAAAAAAAAAAAAAAAAAAGAAAAAAAAGAGGTACGTATGCACACAGTTACATATGGGCAATCCCTTTGCCTGTTTAAAGTGCTTCGTGAATGGAGCATATGTGCCTCGAACGTGCCCAGTGGGGAGCGCGTTCACGGAAACTCGGAAATACATCAGACAAACTCAGGAGTACGTCCAAGCGGACACGGGTCTAACACAAACATCAAAAAATTCCCTTAAGGAAAGAACTAAAAACGGGAAGCATACACAAAAACAAATGGCAACAAATGGCAACAAACGGTAACAAACGGTAACAAACGGTAACAATCACAACAAACACAGCAAACGCAAAAAATGTAACAAGCGCGGGGTCTACAAACGGGAGTGTGGACGAAAACAAAAGTATTCAAATGAGCGTGCCGCAAGAAATGCAGGCGCAAACAAACGAGTACTGAAACAAAGGTGCACACGGAAAAAAATAGAAACAAACGAAGGCAAACAAACAAATACAGACAAACAAACACAGAGACAAACACAGAAACAAATACAGACAAACAAACACAGACAAACACAGATAAACAAACAAAGAAAAATAGACAAAGACAAACACAAACAAACACAACAAACCCAAAGCAATACTTTTAAAGAAGCCTAAGGAGACTCACTTTAAAAGTAAAAAACAAACTCTTAAAAAAATACACACAAAAAAAAGCTTAAAACAAACAAACATATGACAAACAGGGAAAATATATGAATAAATAAAAAAAAAAAAAAAAAAAAAAATAAAAAAAAAAAAAAAAAAAAAAAAAAAAAAATATTAACAAAAAAAAAAATATTAAAAAAAAAAAAAAAAAAAAAAAAAAAAAAAAAAAAAAAAAAAAAAAAAAAAAAAAAAAAAAAAAAAAAAAAAAAAAAAAAAAATATTAACATGTAAGGTAAAAAAAAACAAAAAATTTAAAAAGCTAGAACAAACAAAAAACAACTTAATATGCAATGTAAGAATAAACAAAAAAAAACAAAATTAAAAAGGTTAGAACAAACAAAATAATACAAAACATAAAATACACAAACACATAATCATCATAAACGAAAAATATTTATTACAACTATAATACAAATGAAAAAAAGGGAAAAACAAATACAATACATATACCATACAAATACAATACAAATACAAATGATTTTAAAGACAGAACAAATTTTCACACAAAAAATAAAATATTACAAAAAAAAAAAAAAAAAATATATACAAACGTATATTTGATGCGTTTATTTATGTGTACAAATGCACTTTTGTAAAAAAACGAAAAGGGTTGCGGGTGCCCATATAATTAAGGTCAAAAAATCGGGAAAAACCGTAAAAAAGGGCTAAAAAGGCAAAAAATGCCGAAAAAACAGAACAAAACAGAACAGAACAAAAAAATGCGCACCGATAAAAATGCGTATTTTTAATTTGGCAAGTTGTCTTATCGTATTAGCGATCGGAGCGGGGAGGCCTTTTTTTTTTTTTTTTTTCCCAATTCGCATACATAGGGCTTGATAAACTCTCCTTATAAAATGCAAAATACCAAAAGATGCCTTTTCTAGTTTGTCCTTCCCTAGCAACCTTCCTTTCAGTATTACCCATTCCTGCTTAACTTTACACCTCCATAATTTCAACTGCCAACATTTTGACGCCTTCCATGATTAGCTTTTTTTTATTGCACTTTTTTACAAAAAAAGGCAATGGGAGGCAAACCGTAAAAACACTACGCTTAGATCTGGGCGATCATTTCGGGGGAAATATTGGCCGGATTGAAAAGGGCACACAAATAAATATGTACACAAAAAAAAAGGGGTGGGCATTTACAAACAACTACTGCACGAAGCACGGCGTAAGGTGCGTACATACGTATGCTCATGTACATACGCACACATATTGCGTATTGGCATACTGACTTGCTAAATTGCACTCCTGGAAAAGAGGGAGCTGCCGCACATAGTGAGGGGTTCCATGTTTCCCCCCATTCCCAGCTATTTCGCAATGAAAACGAATTATTTGTAACATTTTTTTGAATGAAAAGCGGGGAAACTCCCCCTTTCAAAAGGTTCATCTGGAATACCCATCGAACATTACAAATAGTTTCCGTGAAACACATAGAAATATTAGCGTGCTTGTCATGTTAATCACATTAGGCGTATTTTTTAAAGGGCAGTAAAGAGACAATTCCGAGCTGGCCTACGGGCATGCACACCTGGCCGTACGCACACACACATATTATATGTATTACATATTTACACACTCGTAACCCTTCGCGCTTCCCCATACACAATAACACATTTTCACACACGCACACGTAAAAAAAGGCCTTCCTCAGAAAATGCCAAACGTTACAAAGGCTGCTATTTGCTTTAATGGCCTTCCATTTTATCGTTTTTCACACAAGCCATCATTCTCGATTTTATTCAAGTGTATTAGGGCAAAAGTGAAAGACAAGAAAATATTTTTGCAACAAATGTGTTCATATTCAGCAAGGGCCATACATAAAACGTTCCTGCTGAGTATATCCCCATTTGGCAAATCGCCGAAAGGCGTAACATATATGTATTTTTAAAAAAGTTAAAGCCGAAATAATGCAAATGAATGCAAAAATATCCAGTCAATGAGCTCGTCAGTGGCCTCTCTTTAATTTGCGTTTTACTTTGGGGCATAACCTGTTGACCCGATTTGTTAAATGGTTAAACATATCCTTGAGATGTATAAAAGGTGAAACAGGCAAATTAGGAGTGAGGTGAATTTTGGCTGAATAAAAAAGCGGGTGCAAGAACAACGCCATGCGGTGGCAAGCAGTCCATGGTATTAGCTTAAAAATGTTTATCATTATTGCCAATCTGTCCAATTTTTTCCGTTACAACCAACAAAGGTGTGCAAATGTATTCGCCACAGAAATGTATATTTTGCACAAACGTACGTATGTGTCACCGCCGAGGTGATAAATGCCACAAACGTATCTCTCGAACTCAGGGCCATTTTGTCGCGTTCGCGAGGTGGTCTTCTTCCTTCACTTTCCAAGCACATTTCTGTGGGAGGCCTTCGTTAGGGTGCTTTAAAGAAGCGGTTCGTAGGGTTGCCGCACAAAATGGTCGCTTAAAATGGCCTCACAAAATGACCGCATAATACGGGAACCTACATATAGGTCAAAAAATTGCGTGCGCATTTGTATGTCCCAATTTTGGGATTGTTTTTTTTTTTGTTTTGGCTAGCCAAAATGTTCAGGTAAAAAACAAAATATATGAACAAAAAAAAAAAAAAAAAAAAAAAAAAAAAAAAA
>NW_012192624.1:70062-72236 GCF_000956335.1 Plasmodium fragile | reverse complement strand
AAAAAAAAAAAAAAAAAAAAAAAAAAAAAAAAAAAAAAAAAAAAAAATCCACACGTATGCAAAGCTATGTTAACCAATGAGGAGAAATTTCCCCACCTTGTAAGAACTGGGGAGGCGGTCAAACTTCTCGACGGTGTTATACACAAACCAAACTGCTGATCGCTACGGAGATTCCCCAACAGGGTTGCTGTGCGACATTTTAAATGGCTCACTCATTGTGGCACGACCGCACAGCAGACAAGTGTTCACGCTTATATGTCCATGGTGCTAATAATATACAGAAAGGAACCACGCGTCATGTCGCCCTCTGCCCCCTGCCTGTGAACGGCTGAGGAATTGGTCCCATGAGGGGTGGTTCCGTTGCATATTATACTCCTGATGAACGAGGTGGCCCTCACTCAACCATCGCTGCGTGAAACGCGTATTCGTACATTATCCGTTCTGCGTAATTGTGGGACAGGTACACACCAGCAGGTGCAGGGAGAAACTTCGCCTCCCCTGAGTGGTTGTCGCTTCCCCCCTGCAGAAGACTGCCAAGATGGGTTTGCTGCGCCCCAGGGAAAGAGTAATCGTGAACGCCATCCGGCGGGAGAGCCGGATAAAGTACAAGGGAAAGCGCATGCACAAGCGTTTTCGGTCATGGGCGCAACAGAGAGTGAGGGAGTACTGGCTACCCATGAATGTATGCCTAACAAGTCAAACCAACTTGATGGACGGACAGTACATATCGGCATGTGTGCAAAAAGCAGCAACGTTAAGAAAGCATGATTATGAATTGTGGAAAGGATACACGGAGAGAATCTTAACAATACGTGACACATTAACACCGCAGCAAGTTGGATATATATTTTATGGAATGGGAAAAAGTCGATTTTTAAACCCTCCTTTTTATGAACAAATGTTAATATGTGTGCAAAAAAAATTAAATGCTTTTTATAGCCACCCGTTAATGTGCATTGCATGGTCATTAAACAGAGTTCTCATCAGAGAAGAAGAATTTTTCAACCATTTCTGTAAAGCTGTTGTGGACAAGTTTGATGACATGCGTGTAAAAGATTTAGTAAAAGTAAATAACGCAATTGCAAAGTTGGGAATTGAAAATAAAAATTATAAAAAATTTATAAACAGCCATATGATTAACAAACTGGAAACAATTTTTGCTCAAGATTTTCGTAACGTAATTAATGATGTTACTTTGGTTAACCTTTACGACGATGAAGTTAAAAAATATATTTTAATCCGATTTAGTAATATGTTTATATGTGCTAGACCGCAACATTATAAAAGTGCTTATAAGTCGGCAGTAGCCGTAAGGGTGTTATTTCCTCATGTGTGGAGTGCCCTTTCCAATAAGGTAAAAAGTTTTTATGTACGACTCAGTATGCGAAGGATCCCAGAGAGCACGAGAAAGCCATCGGAATTTCAATGGGAAGTTTCTAACTGTCTTGCCAAATTAGGTGTGAGTCATAGGAACACCTTTCTTTGGGGATGCTATTATATAGACATTGGTGAAATGAATGAAAAACGAAACTGCTGGTTCGTTGATGGACCTTCTTGCTTTTATACTTGCACAAATCAGTACATTGAAAGTGTAAAGCTACAACATAGGATTCTTTACGACTTGGGGTGGAACATCAGGAGAATTGTGTGGATCGATTGGTTACAGCTTGCTGATGACTGGGATGAGAAAGTGAAGTATGTAAAGGCCTTGAGGGAGAAGGACCCCCTTGGAAAAACTCTAACCCACATGCCACCTATCTCTGCTGATGAAATTAAAAATAAGCTGAACCAACTGAAGATGTATAAAATTCGGAAGGAACAGCAGAAGGTGGACAACCAGGAAATGATTCACCTCACGCTATGAGACAGCGCCACGTTCACCTCTGTCACACATTTACAATGCCACGCGGGGAGAAGCTCCAATTTTTTTTGTAATTCAAAATTTACCGCAGTTTAAAAAGGACGCCTCGAACGAGCGATGTCGCGGAGGTAATTTTTGTTTAAAAAAATTTATGAAAAAAAAAAAAAAAAAAAAAAAAAATAGGAGTCTACATAACTGGACAAAAGTGACAAGAATAAATTTCCCTACTTTGCATAACCAATTGGGAAATTGTTTTTTTTTTTTTTTTTTTCCTTACATTTTTTTTTCCCATACTTTTAAGACACATTTGGGG
>NW_012192624.1:60888-69710 GCF_000956335.1 Plasmodium fragile | reverse complement strand
AAAAAAAAAAAAAAAAAAAAAAAAAAATAGGAGTCTACATAACTGGACAAAAGTGACAAGAATAAATTTCCCTACTTTGCATAACCAATTGGGAAATTGTTTTTTTTTTTTTTTTTTTCCTTACATTTTTTTTTCCCATACTTTTAAGACACATTTGGGGATCAAAAACTTTATGTGCGTCTGCAAGTTAAACGCGCGAGGATTGTTCTACATGCAAATTCTCACGGGAGAAAAAATGCGCTGTGGGCAGTGGACATGGGCAGACGCGCAGCGCAAAATGCAGTTACAAGCCTCTCGCATTGGGCGGAAGCAATGAAATGGAGCCGTTACACATAGAGCTTAAAATATAAAAGAGGCTGAAGTGTTATACACATATAACGTTCATATACAAATGGTGTCATTGTGCGCGACGATTATGTTGTCACTGGACCCAGTTGCTACACCCCCAAATCAATGGGCATGGAACACTGCAAATGGTTTTTCTTTCCCCAAGTGAATGGACAAAAAGGGGGGAAAAAAAAAAAAAAAAAACATGACTGCCTCTATGTCACGTGAGTGCCCCTTTTCTGTCCCTTCGCTGTCGCATGACTGCCGCGTGAGCGCAATTAAAGGCTTCGCTCCTTAGGCTTGAAAAAAAAAAAAAAAAAAAGGATGAAGACACACTGCCTGCTCCAATATGTTGCGGTTTTGTATTTCGTACTGACGTGTCTCAACCGAGTAAGGCGCATGGACAAAGAGTGGGCTGAAGTGGAAGCATCCCTTTAATGTAAACCGTTTCAGGGTGTTGCAGCTTTTCCCACTCTCTCCCACGTTACCTGGGCTACAGAGTCCGCTTTCGTTTGAGGCACACCCATTCGACGCAGGGGAAGACCGCTCGAATGTGTATACATATAAATATATACATGTTTTTTTTTTTTTTTTTTTTTTTTTCCTGCAGACCCGCGTGCGGGGCGCCCAGAACAACCGAGCCGGCCTGGCCGGCCTGAATGACAACGTCCTGGTGGCCTTCCTCCTGCTTGTTCAGCTTGAAGTCCCACATTTCCTGGGGCCTTTTTCAAAAAAGGAAAAATATGAAAAAGTGATTGATGGAGCTATATATCTTTTCACCAAAGAGGTGGACACAGAAAAACGGGCGGAGGAACAAAGGGGGTACACCGTCCAGGATGTCCGCCATGTCATCACGGGGGTAAGTCTTACGCAGAGTGTCTAATTCGCTTCACCGACTCTGCCCAGATGCTCAAAGGGGACATAAGCGAAGCGCAGCGTTTTCCATAACTCCCCAATAAAAAATGATGCACCATTGGGGGGACTACTTTTGGGGGACATACACCACGCCTCCCCACATGTGCTGCTTCAAAACGGTGGTGAGACCCTTTATCAGCATGCGTATATTCATCTGAAGAGATCATTTTATTTTTGTGCCCAATTTAGACCAGCGCATGTGTGTCCATCTCACGCCCACGCTATTTTCCGTTAACACCGCTCTCACGTTTTTTTTCCCCCCCCCCTTCAGCTGAACAGCCTCCTGAATGACATAAAAAGCGGGAGCGAAAGATACTTCACGTGGATGGAATTAATCACCAATGAATGTTGGAGGGAGGAAGATGGTTGCAGAGGGCTCATCACGCAGAGCTGTGCCCTGTCTGTACTGAATGGTCTCCCAAAAAAGACTCTCCCAGTAACATGCAGGAGTTGCCTTATGTATGCCTTAAACTACGCACTACACACGAAACATTTATTTACAAACATGCTACAAATACAAAATTGCAATGAACAAAGTAATCTGCAATTGATAAATCTTACGAAAGATGTAGGGTTCGTGAGAGAACATCGAATATACCTGAACAACTTGGAAACCATTTCTGCTGGAAAGAATGTCAGAAGCCATGTTATTATTTTCCACATAAAAAATGCCACAAAATTGGTACACATTTTAACAACCCATGGACAGGAAAAATTCACACATGTAATGAATGACGCTGTGCTAGAGGTGATTAAAAAATCCATACAAAAGTATAAGACGTATTTAGAACATAATAGCTTCTTCATTCGAAATGGAGAAAGTGAAATAAAATTGGAGTTGGAAAATTTGATCTCCGTTACAATCAATGGTTATTTGTACCTAGACAATACAAATGGTGAAATTTTCCGCGTGAGAGATTTTGGTTTGTTTTTTACAGAAGATTCTTTGGACCAATTCATTTCGATGTTAACAGGGAGCAACTTATTTCTGCAGGTGGAGATGGGGACCCCGGCGGGAGGAGAGGTACCCCAGAATGGTCATCCCTTTCCCATTGAAAATTTGCTCAACCTGATAGAATTCGAGCTTGTCCTCAACTCCTACTTGCACCTTGGCGACAACTACTTCTCCAAGGCAGTGATGCTCATGAAAAAGGTCTTTTACGCAGAGGGAAAAAATGCAAACGATGTGTTGATCTATGCGGCGGATGCAACGGACGTGCCGGATGGGCAGAATGAGGAGGATGGGAAGAATGAGGGCGTGGTGAAGAACTTCCTGGCCATCGCTAAGGGCGGCAAGTTTCCCAGAACCCCGCCAAGTGGTCACTTAAGAGGTGTCCCACAAGAAGGTCACTTGAGACGTGTCCCATGGAGGAACCACCTCAGTGCTGCACCCCCGAATGAACACAGAAAACAAATCGAAGAATTCAAAAGGACACAACTGGAGCTGATGGACGACCAAACTATCTTCTTCATCATGCTGGTGAAAATCCTACCCGAAAATAAATACCCACTCATGAAGAACGTCATCGTCGACCTGCTAACCAAGCCAGTCTACTCAAATTCACTAACAGGATTTTCGTATAATGATGGAAAAAAGATTAACAAGGAACTAATCGAAGTCCTGGGGGAGTCCTATCATGACCCAATAAATAACCTTAAAAGGAGGACGAAGCATTTTGGTTCCAGAATTAACAAAAGGGAAATACAGGCCATTGAAAAATTAATACACCAGGGATATAAACTAACCCAAATAGCTTTTCACAATTATAGCTCCATGCCACTAAATAGTAGAAAGAATATTTATTCAGCGGTTAAGATGTTCTCCCTCTTTGAGCATAGGGTGCATTACCTGACTGGTTGGGATGCACACATTTTATTTTCCAAAAGGATGTACCCTGAAGATATGGTGGAGAAAAATTACAACGTGTACGCCTATGCGCAAAGTGCTGGCAACCATTGGTTCATTATATGTTGCACGGTCATCCCTCTCTTGCTGATTATTTTATCATTCCTTTTGTACAAGTACTTCTTTCACGATAAGCTGAAATTCTCCTTCCTCTTCAGAAATAGAAAGTACAAAAAACGAAATCATGGCTCGTCGGGCGGCGCGCTCAAATACTATAGGCACCTCTCTGGGGGCGTCAATTTGTCCAGCGCGCGCCGACAGCACCAGGACAGGGCGGAGCTCCAGCACTTGCTGCGCACGAGGAACCGCAGAGCGGACATGAAAGCAAAGCTCAGGGGGGAAAATGGCGCAAAAAATGCGACTAAAAATGGGGCAAGAAATAGCAAAAAAAATGGTTCAAGTAGTAGTCCAAAAATGGACGCAAAAGTGGACAGGACAGGCAGGCCCCACAGGATCAGCGTCGCAGGCCATGGCAACGAAGCCGATGCCCCGCACGCAGGAGCAACGAAGAAGCGGGAAACGAAGACCAGTGACTTTTTCATGGAGGAAATTCAGCCCAACTATGATTTCGAATAGACCGTGAAAAGCCTGACGGGGGGAAGATACCCAATCTGTTTTATAGTTCCACACAACTAGCTAAAATGGAAAAAAAAATGTTCCATTTCATCTGACCGTTCAATCTTTTTGAAAAAAAAATAAAATAAAATAAAAAAAACGTAACCAACTAGCCATTTTAACCAATTTGCCTTAAAAAGTACCTGACTGTGCATGCTGCGCTAACGCAACGTTGCATTATAAAAAAATAAAAAAAAAAAAAAAGCCCCAATGCTGCAAAGATTGGGGGCTTTTTCGCAAAACAAATGGGGGAATACCACTGCTCGCACAGAAAGGGCAACTGTGGGTGGTACGTGCCTCATACGTAGAAGCAGACAAAAAATAACTTTGTCGACTTTATGCTTGTTTTTTTTTTTTTTTTTTTTTTTTTTTTTTTCGTTTATTCATTGGCCAATAGTGCTCGAGCAACATTCGTTCAACCCATTTAACACGCTTAACACGTTTAACATGCTTGGGCGCACCCGTGCTGCTGTTTCTTCATCCATTTGTCGTAAACGCAGAAGGTAAAAACAGCAGAGGTAGTTTCCGTTTTTAAACGGGCTAAAAATGTTCTTTTTTTAAAAGCGTACACAACATACATACACACACACACACAGAGAAACTAACGGTTGCGCGCTTTTTTAAACACTACGTGCGATGAATATATGCAACGTTATTGTGGAAAATAAAAAAAAGGACAAGGGGGGGTGGAGTTGAAAGATTTAAAGAGGGACACACCACAGAGGTGAGGTCAAAGCAGAGCGTTGTTCACTTGAATGGGTAACTCTCCAAGCGGGCACTGTCATTCCTCTACTCTCTCAGTCACAGGTTCATAACACTCCCCCTTCCCCCGCTCCCATTTGAGATACCTAAAAGTAGAGGTTCCTTATTTTGTCCTTTACGTTTGAATCCATGAAGGACTTCTCCAAGGCCCATTCATTCATCTTCATAAAATCTTCGAGGGTAAAATTCAAGTGGGTGTACAACTGCTCGTAATCGTCATTGATGTTGGTGAGGAACATTCCTGGATCGTCCGAGTTGACGGAGACCTTCACTCCAGCATCGTACAATTTTCTAATAGGGTGCGTATCCATGGACTTGGCATTATTCAGCAGCACATTTGAAATGGGGCAAACTTCAAGTAAAATATTTTTCTCCTTAACCATATCGATTAGTTCTTGCGATTCAACAACCCTAATTCCATGTCCAATTCTTTCCACCTTAAGTACTTGTATAGCTGTGTACAGCGTGTTTAAATTTGGGAGGGTAACATCTTCCCCTGCGTGAACAGTAAGATGCATCCCATTTTCTTTCACATAATCGTAAACGTCTTTATACGGTTTTAAATCCACTTCACGTCCTCCATGATCGAACCCTACAAAATCTGCCTTATATTTTAAGCAAAAATCAGCAGATGCTTTAATGTCTGATGCACTATGACCTGTGTCTCCAATACACAACAGCGTCACATGAATTTTATAATCTAACAACTCTACGACTTCTGTTATGCCCTTAACGATAGCTTGGTGAATGAGATCAATGTCCAGGTTGTGTTTAAAAGCAACAAAGGTTGGAGAGTATCGGAACTCCATCAACACAACTCCTTCTTTGTATTTGTTAAACACAGCATGCTTGGCCAAATCTGCAATCATTTCATAATCCTGAAATATGTCCGCCACTCTTATTGCCTTTTCTATAAACTCTCCTAATGACTTTCCTCCTTTAGCAAATAAATAATAATCTAGAACTTCCTCATCAGATAAATTGGGTTGTAAATTATATTTTCGAACACAGCTAAGGAAGAAATCTGAGGAGAAGCAGAGGTCCAGATGGCAATGTAATTCACATTTTGGTATCCTTTTCCATATTTGGTACCTTTCCTTTTTGTTCATCTGACTTAGGTCTATGTTCTTAAGCTCCTCTTTCTTGAGGAAGTTTATGGGTTCTTCCAGGATGTTCATTTTGGGCTTTTGTAAATGGGAGTGGGGGGAAAAAAAAAAAAAATAGGTTTATGCTTTCTCAGAGTCACTTTTTATAGGTGGGCGTTTTAAAATAGCGCTGGCGGCTTACGCAGCTTTTTTGCAGATTTGCTGGTAATTTTGCTTGTAGATTTTTTGCAGATTTTTTCAGATTTTTTTTTACAGATATTTTTTTTAGATATTTTTTTGCAGATATTTTTTTACAGAAATTTTTTTTAGATATTTTTTTGCAGATATTTTTTTACAGATATATTTTTGCAGATGATATTTTTTCATATTTATTTCTTTTTTTATGAATCGACGTTTCTTCTTGAAATAGGGGCGACTTATTTTTTGCCAACTCTGTGGAGCGAACTTGTAAGCGTGGAGGCCGTGTGGAGAGGGATGTAAAAAAAAAATTGTGCTGTGCTTTCGGGGCTACCATCTACATGAGGAGTGTGACTTTTTTTTTTTTTTTTTTAATAGTGAAAATAATAATTTTGCCAATGTGGTTTGTAATTTTTTTTTTTTTGTTGGCATGCCGCTGACGACTTATGCTGTTGAAAATGCAGGGTGCGATGTGTCATGGATGGGGGAAGGAGAGAGGACCTTCTCAAAGGAAAAGGGTGTAGGAGATAAAAGTAAGAACTACTTGAGCATTTCCGTCAAGGTCGTTCAGCGGTGATGTGGTGAGGAGGTGACGTGCAAACGCAGCAGTGCAACAATGGCACAAGCCTAGGGGTCGCCATTGAGGGGAGTTCCCCGACGCACGGGGGTGTATAGCTCCATTCTTTTTTATTCTTTTGCACATTCTATTGAACAACAAATAAATTCAAAAACATGGGGTTACAATGCAGTTACCTCTTCCTCCTGTAAAGTAAATTTATATATTTTTTTTTACCGCCGTGGGTGCATGCGGGAGGAAGATTCTTCACCTCACATCGTGGTGAAAAAGCCGCTTACAGGAGAATAAGCTCTTTTTTTTTTTTTTTTTATTTTATCATTTTTTGGCTTGTTCATTATGGGGGATTGTGTGCTGCGTGGAATTCGCGTGTTTTTTTTGTGTTGCTTTTGCTTCTTTTCCATGGCATCATTTTTCTCCATTAGAACTATTAAAGTATCCCCGGTGTGCCTTGCTACTGCTACATTGGCAAAATTTCTGTTTTTATGTATCCATTTTTTAAATGGCAATATAGGCATTTTTATTTTTTTCCGTGTCCAGCCAATTTTACACATGGAAGGTATATCAAGCCGCATGTTTGCACGTACCAATATAAGGCATGTGTGTGTGTTGGGGGGATTTGTTCACTCAGGGGTGGACACTTCTGTCGGTGTTCTCGATCATTTACACACCTGCGCATAGGACGCCTCGGATGGTCCAAAAGGGGTGTATCCGATATGCGTAGTACTGCTGGGATGGTTTTTTTTTTTTTTTTTTTTTTTTTTTTTCGCGCAATTTTCCTGTAGACAAAAAAATAATTGTCGCATTTTTTTTTGTGCCTTCGTGTAAGCAGAGAGGACTCTCGCGCCAGAGGATTCTTCCATCCTCATCTGATCCATTCCTCGTCAAACGAGAAGCGGCTAAATGTAGCAGGCAATACTGGATGAGTTGGTCAGGTGTAACCGAAACAGCATGCAAAAGGGGTACACTCGTCACACATCTCATCAGTAATGCCGCGCAATGTTATTTTGCTCGACTTCTCAATATGAAGCAAAACAAGGAAACAAATAAAGGAGTGGATGTGGGGACGACAAATTCGGAAGCGAACGCCCAAGTAGCGGCGCATGGGATTAATGAGATGGACAGTTATGTTGATTTGGCGAGCGTGACGGTCAAGTACAGCGTGTATACTTCGTGCCTCCTGCTGCTGTCCAGCCTTCAGTTGCACTTCATGTGCGAAGAGAAAGGCCCCTCATCCCTCGTCAAAAAAAAAAAAGCAGGACATTCAAACGAAGTATACGCAGAGAAAGAAAAAGATACCTATCATGATCAACAGCAGCGGGAGCGGGAGCGGGAACGACTTGGTGGAAGGGCCACTACCAATTCCCACTTCGTACGAGACTACGAAATGTTCCATGCAGAGCAGAAAAGGCCCCAACTGAACGACCCAGCGGCTTGTCCCATACCGCTCTATAAAAAAAGGTGACAGCGCTTATTGGGATTGGCCTTAAAGGAGTTAAAAAAGAAAAAAACAAAAAAAAAGCAGAAACCGTCTTTCACCTTGTGAAAAAATAATAACGCACAGGTACACACACACCCTCTATACGTCCATTTCTACACCGCGCACTTCTGCGATGGGAAATGATGGGACGCACACAGAGGCAGCATTAGGAGTTTTTTTTTTTTTTAAAGAGAAATACGCTCGTCGGTGAAAGCCTACAAATCAATTAAACACTTCAGTACACACCCTTGGATGGAAGGACACCTTTTCATACTCAGAGTTGCGTGCGGCTTGCGGCGCTTGGAAAGTCCACAACCTATATACTACACCTATCATGCTACAATTAATTTCCTCACACAGAGGGGGGGATTAAACGACGCGGGTGAAAAATTAAGTAAACCCCCCTCCGATGGATCTACCAGTTGGCGCTTCGGAATGGTACAAATTGGAGGGACAGAGAAATAAACCAGCACGGGTGAAGAGCGAACCAACGTAATGCAAAAGTAAACGGGCGGAGTGAAAAAACGACACGCTGAAATAAACGCATAACAGGCACCTAAAAAAATAAATCCCTTTTTTGCCGCTTCGCTGCCTCCCCCTTCGAACCTGGAGTCTAAAGTTACACAAGCTTTCCCATAATTCATGCCTGGCCCACTCCCCCTACCTCCCGCTATGAACTAAAAATGCAAATACATCCTTAACTACACGCACGCCATATTAAAAAAAAAAAAAAAAATGCGAAGTACACGTGTGCAAGATGCTGCATACGTTTTTTTTTTTTTTTTTTTTTTTTCCTTTTTTGGCGCCAACAGAAAATGCTGCAATGGGAAAGGTGTTAAAAAACAACTACGATGGTATTTCCTTTTTTCTGTAGTTTGCATATCGCTAGCTGGCCCCCTTGGGTAGGCAAATTTCCATTTTTTTTTTTTTTTTTTTTTTTTTTTTTTTTTTTTTTTTTTT
>NW_012192624.1:29922-56732 GCF_000956335.1 Plasmodium fragile | reverse complement strand
TTTTTTTTTCTTCTTTTGAAGAAAATCGGCGCGTTTTATTTGTACACCTTGTTGATATTCCATTTTTGCGTGTGAAAAACAGGGGAGCAGCGAAAGTCGCGCAAGTGTCCGGCCCACCTCCCCTTCTTTAAATTACAAACACATCAAGATTGTATTGCGTGCCGCAGCGCGCCCAGAAGAATAAAAAAAAAAAAAAAAAAAAATTGAAAGCTTGTTTTAATGGCTTTCCCGAGACCGCCTGCTTTCTGTTATACATGTACCTCCGTGTGGGAATGACATGCATAAGAGTGAGCAGCTCGACCGAGGCTTTATAATACGCTATATTTTGTGATGCTAAAAGTGAAGCGTAAAGATGTATTTGTCCTGTTAAAGGGGCGCTAGGCAGTGACACACAATTCGCAGTGTACAACGGCGTAACTCGTGGGGGGGACGTACACATCCGCCTCAAGGCTAGCCGCATAAGTGTAAACACAACTGGCACCCCCAGTTGCGAACCTTCGATTGTTACCCCTCCAGACGCACTCACATATTAGTTTTCCCCCCACACCGAGTTGTATCATTTGTTTTTCACCCCATTTTAAATTCATCGCAATGTGTCCCTAGCCCATTGGATGTCGTCCGCCGTTGCACATTTTTTTTGTCCGTGCCCAGGTTTGAAACGTTTTTGCGTCCCGCCCGCTCTATATTCGTGGTGCATACCCAGAGTGTGCACCTTTTTTCCCTCCCGCGCAACCCCCGATGGCCACCCCGGAGGAAGAGAGTGAGTTCCACCTCATATCGGTTAACAGCCGCGCATGTGAAGATATTCTGAACTCCGTGAAGAAGAGGAGCCGCTGCGAGGTGGTGCCCGTGCATGGCCGCGCGGCCCACGAGGGGCGCGAAGAGCAAACAGAGCAGTCGCATGACACAAGACAGCCACATCCAACACAAGCACGATGGCCCCCGCCCCCCCAGGAAATAAACAAAAAGGCAGTATCCTTCGAGAGCAGGGTGCTGCCGAAGAACAGCGTAGGGGAGGAGGCGGAGCAGGATGGTACCCCAGGGGAAGACGGAACATATGCGGTAAAAATCCCATCGTTAGAAAAAATAAAAAAAAATGACAGTCTATTTTTGAGAAAAAAAAAATCATGCATATATAACGAGACCAAGTACAATAAATTTGTGGAAGCATTCAAACAACAGGAATTAAAAAAAATAAAAAAATTTCATCATGTGTACAAATGGAAAGTAGCATTGGTAATTTTGCTCGTGTTAGCCATTTGCTTCACCATGATTGGCATTTTCATTTATTATGAGTCAAGTCACGTAATTGAAGTAAACATAGAGTATGACTCAGGGGACACGACAAAAACGTTTTCAGTAAAACACCCCATGAAGCAACCAGTGTATGTATATTATAAAATAAGTAATTTCTACAGCAACTTTAAAAATTTCCTTTCAGATGAATCGCAGGCATTGGTTAAGGATATCAGGTGTAAATATATAAAGACATTTGAGGACATATATAGATATAGGTGTGTTAATAATATTCAAACCCTTCCTGAAGTGAATAACGATTTTGGTGTTACAGGTTTGGGTACAAATTCAAAAACGTTAAGAAGCAACGAATCATGTGATGTGAATTCCCTGTCCCCAGAACAAAGACGGAGGAAAATTTTTCCATGTGGTTTAGTATCGGCTTCCATTTTTAATGACAAAATTAAACTTTCCCTGAACAGAAAAATTTTCATCATTGATAAATTTCCCATATTAAATTATTACGACTTTTTTTCGTATATAAAAAAGCATAAAAAATATGCCTCCGATTATAGGGTATGGATTAATACCTTTTCTCCTGATTACAAGAATTGGTTTCATCCTCCTATGACTTCTTCCTTTATTAAGCCTTATGGAGTAATATTTGAAGACTTACAGCCTGGGGACAGTTATAAAATTGAGTTCACACAAAATACGTGGCCTGCAAAACACTGGAAGGCAAAGAAATCATTTCAGTTGGTGTCTTTGCGAGCTGTGGGGAATAGCGCATACGAATTAGCCTACTCCTTTTTCCTCCTAGCAATAATTTACCTCATTGTCATAATCGTTATGCTACTTTTAGTCAAATCAGGATACTACAAATTGGGCAAAACATTTTCCTATTGTAAAATGTCCACTGTTAATAATGTCACTGAGCAAACTTTTTTTCGAAAAAAGTCCAGCCTGAAGAAAATGGCGGAAGCAGCAGCCAGGGCTGCTGCGGCAGAACCGACGCGCCCGGCGAAGGGGGGAGCAGGGGCCTCCCAGGTAGAACCCGATGGCAAACGCAAGAAGGGAAGTTCCTACGAGCGCGTCCCCAGGGCTGTTGGGAGCTGTCCACAGGTGTGTCTGTGCCCCCTGCACTAGGAGGCGGTGTGCACCATCACGTCACCACATCACGTCGCAATTTTACGCGCCCATTTGCTTTTCTTCCCCCTTTTTGTGTGGCCACCCCGCCCTTTTTTTATGTGCCCTTTAATCCATCTCAAGAAAGCGCCTCCCTGTCTGCATTTTTTTTTTTTTTTTTATTACTACACCATTGCTATTATTTTATTTTTCCACCTTTTTGCCTGACCATGCAGGCGATTTTTCCAATTTTGCCCCATTTGGGGGGAAGCCTACCCTGGCCCCCCCCTTCCCCCAGTTTGAAACTCCTCCCTTTGTGTGTGAGTACCTCTGGTGTGCGGTCTCCGATCGTGCCAGCCATTTTGAAGTTGAAAAAATGTGCCACGTGTAGCATGAGCGGTAGCGGCGGCAGCAGCGTTGATTACGTCGACTGTGGCAGGTGTGGTGATGGCCTTTTCCGACCTACACCTCCTCCCCATTTTGCCTCTTTTCACATAAAGGGGTCCAGCGGGGACTGCTCAGCAAAGGTGACAAAGGTTAACTCCTGTTCGTGCTTGTGGGGAACCTGCCCCGACGTACACTGAAAGAGGAGACTCCAAGCGGGGTGCATAAAATTGTAAGCGTACAGCGTGGGTAACTTTTTTGTTGAGTCACTTTTGCGAATGATGTTGGTGTGCCACGTCCCTTTTTTTTTTTTTTTTTTTTTTTTTTGTTCCCCTTCAAATTTGAAACAAATCGACTGAATAGTGGCAGAGCACTGAGAAAGGAGGCACCACTGGGGTAATTCAGCAAAAAAGTGGAGCCGCATAGAAAGCCCCACACCTCAGAAGGAGCATAAGCAGAGGAGGCAATGATAAAATAAAGCCCATCGAACGGTTATAAAAGGATTGACTAAATTAAGTCATACGTGTAGGAACTAGAATTCACATGGCCTCTTTTTTTTTTTTTTGTATTTTTTTTTTGTTATTCCCCGCTGGGCCTTTTTTCTACACCGACGTGACGACGCCTACATCCCCTCCGAAGTGACTGGACTGGAGTGGACTATTGCGCGGTTCGCATCAAAAGTGACAGACCATACTTATTCCTTCCTTTAGAAGGAACTCCATTATGACGAGAAAAGGCAAAGGTGCAAGGAAGATGGCTGTAAAACGCACGCCCCCCTCCCTCCCATTGTTACCACCATCTTCATCCCACCCCAACCATGTTGTACTTCCGAATTAGGCGTGGCCAAGAATACCTGCTATCGCTGAACCGACGGGTAGGAGGAAGAAACAGTGGGATGGGTACAATGGCCAGGTTATTTCTGTCCTCCGTGGGGGGGAGGACACCCCCATCAGCGGGAGGAGGTACGGAAGGGGTGGCAACACGGCAGAAGGTACCTGCACCTGAGGTACCAAATGTGGAGGGCCGAGGTAGAGATGCAGCGAAACAACACCCACGGGCAGACCGTCCAGCCAGTTTGCCATCCACCGAAGCAGATGACGATGCAGTGACGAAGGAAATTTATAAAAAAATATTGAGAGAGCATAAGCTTCTCCGTGGAAGAAGAACTAGCATTAACGACAATAAGAAAAAAAAAAGCAGTGACATGGTGAGGAGTGCAAGAAGTACTACCTCAGTTGATATGCACACGAGTCGTATACGCGAAATGGGCCAGGAGAAAGTTCTCTCGTTGGTAAAAAGTCAATCTCGAGGGGAAATTCAGATTGAGGCCAATAATGGACAAGTGGAAAAAAGAAAAGACCTCACAAATGGAGATCCCCCAGGAGGGAAGAAACCGGATGGATTGATACCCCGCAAAGCTAACCACATTGTTATGAAACCAAAAACAGACACCTCTGTCGAATGCACACAGGACAAAAATATAAACAATATGCTCAACATAAGTAAACACAACAAAATAAGTATCAGTGAAAAAAAAAAAAATGATCATTTTTTTAAAATTTTTTTTTCATCCAAAAAGGTGAAAATAATAAAGTCACAAAACCACCCCATTTTTATCCACCTGTACAAGCTAGCCACTGATGGGAAGTATCGAGAGAAGCAACAAAAAATATTACTGACCTGCAAGAAGATGATCCTGGAGAGAGAAAAAAACCACATTGCACGTATTTACACAAACAGCATCGACAATTTAAAGGACTTTCGTTGCTTCGATAATTTTATACTTTTGTCAAACAGACTGCTCAAACGAGTTGCTTTTCTTTATTCCTTTAAAAACGGCGTCCTGGCTGAAGTGGCGCACACGTTCCAGTACGACGATGTGGGTCTCCCGCGCTTGGCCCTTTGCTTCTACAACGTGAACTGCGGCGGGGGGGGAAGAAGTTACGAAAACGTTAAAGGAGAAGGGGTAGAAGGGGAATATGCAGGTGGCGGGGACCACCCCGATGTGGAGACCAACTTGTTTAATAGAAGAACCCCCACAGGGGTATCCACTGAACTTTTGTGCAACGGAGATATTGGGACGCTCATTAGGAGTTGCTTCCTGCTCAAGTGGCAGTGCGTGTTTAATGTGGAAGGACTGGGCCATATGCAGAGGGGGAAGACTAAGGCGAGCAAAGTGTCACCGTCATCATCAGCATCACCATCATTAGAGGCGGCCCGGGGGGGGAGTACGGGTTGGCCAAATGTAACGACTCCACGCAGTGCTACCCGGAAGAAGCCAAACATAAACGATATTTACAATATCGACTTTTTCCATCCCTTGACTCTGCGCGCCTCGGCGGGCCACCTGCTGGACATCCCCTACAAGAAGATAGCCTTCACCGAGCTGCTCAAATACGCCAGAGAAAACAAAATACTTTTACTCAAGTACAGGATGGGAGGGCGCGAAGGAATTGATCGTGACCGAGATCAGAGCTGTTACGACAACGGAGGTGAGCTGTATGTCCACTATGGAGGGGGGAGCCATTCCGAGCAGATGAAGCCCTTCTTAAATTTGCTCGCCAAAGCCAAGGGGGTGTTTCTCCTCCTGGACAACTGCAATAACATTGAGAAGGAGTACCCAGTGGTTGACCCCAATTATGTGCACACTGGGCCAAATATTCCCCACTCGAATGAAGACAGAACCTTCGAGCGAGTGTACTATGTGAACTTGGTAAACAATAAGGAGGAGCCCCTGGGCGTCGTCGCGGCGTACTCCATCCTTATGTACATCCTCAAGACAAACTTCTTCCGACACGTCCCGCAGTCGTGTTACGTGTGCGCGGAGTGAAACGGGATGTTTGTGGGGTTATACCGACATGGACAGTTGTTTTTTCATATTGGTTGTGTTTTCTCTGATTGGGCATGTGGCTGAAGAACATGCTTGCTTCTCCTGCACAGCTTTGTCGTTGCCGTATCTTTGCCGTAACTTTGCCGCAACTTTGCCTGGCGCTGTTTTTTTTTTTTTTTTTTTTTTTTTTTTTAAAATAAATACTTGTTGGTGAGTCGATAAGTTTGTCAACTATAATATGACACAAAAAAATTTTATCACGCAGGTGGCAAGGGGGGGGGAGTAGGGAGGGTCACGCACCACACGGGGTGATGAGAAAAAAAAGGTTAAACGTGAAAGGCGCACAATGGGGCGGAGTGGAAACATGCGGGCGAAGGGATAAAAATACGTTACAAAAAATACGAAAAAGGAAACGCAAAAAAGGGAATACGAAAAAGGAAACGCAAAAAAGGGAATACGAAAAAGGGAACACGAAAAAGGGAACGCAAAAAAGGAAGCACAAAAAATACGAAAAAATGGAAACAGGGAAAAATACTTTACAAAGGACACACAAATCTCGCGCAAAATAAAAAATAACACAAATGACAAATGACAGGTGACAAATGGCCAATAACAAATGGTAAGCAACAAATGTGTGAAACAAATGTGAGTATCAAATGCAGGTATTATATGGAGTGTAACATATTGTTAATAGCAAATGGCATATATCAGATGGCAAATGAGGGAGAGAGAGAGATAGAGCCCACAGGGACATCCCCCCGCTGGGAGCAGGAGGGCGTACACACACGCAATGGGCGAAATAAAAGGCATAAAAACAAGAGTACTTGAAAACACACTGAAAAGGAAAGTGCACAGGGGGGGAGAAAAAAAATACACATGCATAAAAGGGTACAGAAGCGTAAATAGGTATAGAAGCGTAAATAGGTATAGAAGCGTAAATAGGTATAGAAGCGTAAATGTGTAAACGTGTAAACGTGTAAACGCGTAAATGTATAAAAAGGTATAAATGTATAGAAGCCACCTCGCCACACTACTCCACACCATCGTCACTAAATAAACGCAGAAATATCCAGGAAATGCATATTCGAGGAACGGTCGTCGCTGGCAGTTAGAATGGAAAGGATGTTCTTCTGGTCATACAAGTGTAAAGACAAATGTACGTTGAATATGGTATCTGTGTGACTGTAGAACTGGTGAATGCACTGCCTAGAGCGAATGTCGTAAATATAAATATTCCCATTTAGACTTGAAAAAAGGAGCAAATTTGTGTTGATCCATTTGAGGAAATTTATTCCTTTTTCCATTTGGTTGTTTGTGTCCACTTTATTAAAATCGTAGTTCACAAGGAATTTGTTAATATATTTTTTGCAGTGGTAGTCGTACACAATGATACTGTTGTCGAGGGAGGAGGAAGCGAAGATGTTATTTCGCTTGTTGTTGAAGAGGCAGTAGTCTACTAGGTCGCTGTGTAGGTTATGGTAGGTGCTGATGACGCTGTTATTGCTGACGCTACAGATCTGTATCACGTTTCGGTGTGTGGCCACGTAAATTTCATTCGCGAGGTTATTGTCTATGCAGAGTACGTCGTTGCTGTTGTCCAGCTCCTCGCTCATGATCTGCTGCGCATGGTGCCACTCGCGTTGGTCATGGTTGTACTGATCGTGGTGATACTGCTGCCTCCCGCCGTCTACGCGGCCGCTCTCACCCTTAACCCTACCCTCATGCTTCTTACCCTCATTGCGCTTCTTCAAATTATACACATTATAATCGTACACATGCGTCTCACCACTGTGAAACCCAGCAATGAGATAAAAACTGTTTTCATAATTACAAATGTTAATGAAGGTAGGAATATCCACCGTGTAGGTAATGCTAAGGGGAGTATTCTGCCGTATATTCCATATATATATATTTGGCGAGTCCAGGTATATACTTAAGAGGATTTGTTCATTAAAAGGACAAAACATAAAATATTCAATATCCTTTTTATCATTCGTATCATTTATTGTTAGAATATTTACAAAATTCATGTCCTCGGTAATCCATTCCTTATCTTCTTCCTTTTTAAATTGACTCAAGTCAACATTCCAGTTATAAATGTGAAGCAAAGAATTGCTGTTGTTAATATTTTGTTTAAAATTTGTAATATTGTAATTTAAAATTTCTGACTTGTTCATATTATTATTGTTGTAAATGTAAATGTCCCCATTATATATACACAGGGCGATGTATTTGTAGCTCTTGGAGAATTTTATGTTCGTGACGGTGTCTGTGTACTTTTGGTGCTTCAGGTGCTGCAGGCTGATTTTGGCACTACCGCCGCTGCTCACGCTGCCATTCACGCCGCTAACAGTGCTAACCCCCGCGTGTGCGAAATTCCTCAAGTCGTCATCGAACTTGTTGTACAGGTAACAATTGTTGTTGATACTTCCAAAGTAGATCCACTTCTTAAAGGAGTTGACACAGTATATACTTTTGTTAGCGTAAAACCTCTTGTAGTAAGAAATATTTTGCTCCTTAAATTTTATTAATTCTGCATCTGCTGAGCCATTTGTTTTGTCGCTGCTGTTGTAGCTCGAGTTTTCTTCCTCTTCGTCGTCTTCTCCGTCCACATCAACTGCACTGATGTCGAGCAGGTCGACTTCATCATTCCTCAAATCTTCATATGCCAGATCCTCCTCGATCGCTTCGTTCATCATTGAGGGCTTTTTGTCCCAACTGATGCTGTTCTTTTTTTTTTTTTTTTTTTTTTTTTTTTTTTTTCCCTTGCACACTTGCGCTTTTATTTCATTTAAAAGGGTTTAATTCAGGAGTCACCTTTTCCGTTTGCATCGGAAGAGGGCTGCCTCCAGCGGGGGGGGGGTGGGCAAAAAAAAAAACAAGGAGCCTACTTATAACTTATCCACTTCAAAAGTGAGTCACCCCACACATACACACACAAAAAAAAAAAGAGTTATTAAAAAAAAAAGGAAAATGATAAATAGTATATAATTGGAAAATGATAAATAGTAATAAAATAGGAAAACGATAAATAGTAATAAAATAGCAAAATAATAAACCCAGCAAATAATGCAGCCGCAGAAAACAATTCAATGGTAAAACAGAATTCTTCACACTTGGCAACGAGTAGTAATATTTCACTTCTCAGATCGACCTCCTCCTGCTCCTCCTCTCTCTCCCAATGCTGCCCAGACGCTCGTTCGGAACGATCGACGTGCGCTTCATGCGGGTCTTCACGGGAGAGGGGGAGAAGAGCGAAGGCTTCGATGTGTGCGCGTATGCTCAGCGATAAAAAAAAAAAAATGAAAACAGAAAAAAAACCTTCCTGAAACCCTTCTGGGGAAAAATTACACGCAGGGGGCCTTTCTCACAGATTGGAAAATTTCCTCAACAACAAAATTTTCGACACAGGGGGGGCTCTGCAGCACGCTTCCGTCATCAACACTTAAATGACATGTAAAAACGGGAGAACCTTCCGCGGAGAATAAGCTTTCATTTCACTGGGTGCGGCATATCGTGGCGTATAAATTATCATCACACAAATGTATACATAGTGTACAAATGAGTGATCTATTGCGTAAGGCACTACGCAGCATTTTATTACCACTCTCTCTGTGTCGCAATCCCGTAAGTAATTAAAGTCGAATAGTAAACTTTGTATGCTCAGCAGTTGGCCTTTCACATAATGCATATACGCTTGCCATCGCTGTTGCGGTACACTCGTACACTTCAGAGAACAAGCGAATGTAACTGCATGGTATACTCATTCACACTGGGAAAAGAGGAAACGAAAAATGGCTCCTTCCGCGACTGTTGTAATATTCGCACGAATGGGAAACAGTGAGGGGGGAAAAAAAAAAATGGAAAAAATGGAAAAAATGGAAAAAAAGGAAAAGGTGGAAAAAGGGGGAAAATGGAAAGATGGAAAAGTGGAATAATGGAAATATGGAAAAATGGAAAAAATGGAAAAATGGCAAAAAAAATAATTAAACACAAGTGACAAAAAAAAAAAAAAAAAAGAATGGCCAAGCCAAAAAAAGGAGAGAGCTGATCCAAATAGAGGACCACAAAAGTGGATAAGTCACGAAATGGCTAAAAAAAAAAAATAGTGTTAAAAAAAAAGGGCCCAAAAAAAAAAAAAAAAAAAAAAAGGCTGTAAAAAGGGAGAATTATCCATTTGCAAAACCAAAAAAAAAAAAAAAAAATTTTTTATTTGCTCCCATATATATAAAAATAAACACAATTATACAGGGGAATGGTGGGGAAAAAAAAAAAAAAAAAAAAAAAAAAAAATTAAAAGGGGGAATGGGGGAAAAAAAAAAAAAAAAAAAAAAAAAACACATGCTAACCCTATTCCCCGGTGTACATTTTGCAATTTGCATTTTTTTAAAAAATAGAAAAATGGTCATTGTTGCAACATTTACATTTCGACGTAAATATAGGTCAATTTCCAAAGGTGCAGGAAAACAAATATATTTAGCTTCCAAATCGTGTAAATAGGATTTTAAAAAAATTAATGAATAAAAATAAACTACGCAAAAATAAGGGTATCCTTATATATATATACATACCTCGTCATGCAACATTTTTTTGCACTTCCTCCCTTCATGGTCCCTACTTAAAGCGCCATTACATGCGTTGCATCTCCTCTTCGCGAATTTAGTAACTCTTAATCAGTTGCTCGAGTTAGTAACTCTTGACCATCTGTTCGAACATATAAATGGGTGCGTGTTGCTGCACATCCGTCCCTTTCGCTTTCTTCGATTCGACGCTACATTCCTGATGTGGTGCGCCATTGGTGAAAAGAGCAAATAAAAAATAAAAATTAATTATGTGTGGAAGGAGATTTTTCTTAATATATATTTTCACCTCTTACAGAGGGGATCGAGATGTATATGTGTAACACGGGTGGCATATTTGTTTTTTTCCAGCCCGCCTCTTCGTAAAAAAGAAAGAAAAGGGGGGTGGAAACTGGAAACAGCGTCTGCCCGCGATCCACATATAAGCCCACGTTACTATAACGCCTCGCGGTGAAACCGCGCAACGACGTAAGTGCCCACATGTATACATATGCACAACAATGTGCGCGGGAAAGTTTCTCAGCACCCCGCCCCCCTCTGCTTGGTGGACGAAATTACCTCGCGCTCCTTGGCCAAGGATGTGCAAACCACCTCCTGCACCTGCAAAATGCACGAAAAGGAAGTAAGCATAGGTTGGGGACATGAATGGGATAAACATAGCATCATCAGGCAATTTTTTTTTTTTTTTTTTTAGATCTTTTTTTGTGCCATGGGGAACAGCCTTCTTTAAAGCATGTATAAAAGCTGCTCATGTGTGGATTTTCCATGTGGCCATTTTTCTCTCGCCCCTTCCCCCCTATTACCGCTTCACGCGTTAGAGGTTCCCGTACACACGCCCGCACGTCCTCGGTCAGCTGCGATAAGGGGAAAAAGGAAATGTGGGAAAAAAATGAAATACATTTTCCTGGTGAGGAAAAATGCGATAAATCGTGCGTGGGTTTCCGAGTAGGCGTCTCCACGGTTGGGTCGTCGCTGCAACCACTTCATCACCTGGTCGTATAGCCACCGCTGGAACTTCACCGGGAAGAGGTGGAAAATGCCAAACTCGTCCAATGGCAACACATATTTGATGTAGGTGCCCAGGTCAATTTTCCTCTTCTTGTGGTAATGCAAAATTAAATTTCGTATTTTTTTTCTTATCTTTGGCTTGCTATAGCCTGTCCTGTACATGTAAAATAGGATTAGCATCAGCTGTTCACCGGTGTAAAGAGTCGCATGTCTGTTCATGTGATTAAACAGCTCAATGTAATGCTGCTTTATTCGAACTCCATTGTTGCATATGGTTATGTACAGGTCGAGGTAATGTTTAGCCTTCATATGTGACAAATTGGAGAGTGCATTATTCACCATTTTGTTAAATAGAAGGTGGTGGTCCTGGTCTGCCTTTTCCGTGTCCCCATTTAGGTCCAAAAAATAATTACAATGTTTAAGGCACAACACCTGGAGGGGGGGTGGAAAGGTCTCATAGTTCTTCGCGACGTATTCTTTCAGACGATTTTTTATTTCCTTGCACATTTGTCTTCTAACAAAAACGTGACTAAGCAATGTGTACTTGAGCAGGGAGAAATCAAGAACGCAGTTTTGCATTATGTAGGACATTTGCATTTTAAAGTAAATGGGAGAATAAATATCGAAATAGCTAAAATAATGCAAAAGGGGGGGGATGTATTTTATGTCTTTTTCGTGCTTGGTGAAATTTTCATTAAAAAGGGAAAACAGGTAGGTGATGAACTTTTCATGATGAATGTTCAGAATTTTTTTTTTTTTTTTTTTTGGTGCATTTGAAAGAGGGTAATATAAAAGGTAGAAAATTTTCATCATTCTCATGTTATACTTTAGACTATTAAAGATGGTTTTCCAATTATTTTTTGTTTCATTGGGGATGTGCAGAAAGGAATGATCGTTCCGCAGATCCATATTATTTATCAGCTCCTCTGTTTGTTCCTCTGCACTTTGCGAATCATCATTTTCTGTTTTTCCCCCCCCTTGCATTTGCTTGACCTCGTCCGCCTTGCAGTTAATCAGCTTATCATCGTACAGGTACAATAAGACCTCGTTCATCGTGTTGACAAAATTGTCTATATGGAGTTGATTGTACTGACTTTTCCTGAAGAGGTTAATTTTGTTTATAATGCTACGGGGTTGTTGCTGACTGGGGAAGTTACCCTGCTGCACACCTCTTTCATCTGCTGAACTGGCCAGGGAGTGATAATTTTTCGCGAGCAAAAATAACCCAAACAGGAGGTCATCCCCATGTATGTACTTTTTTCCGTTGTTAAAAATGGCACAAATTTTAAGCAACAATGGGGGAAGGAAACACACGCCATTTTTTAAATAAATCAACAAAAGGGATATAAAATCCTTGATGCTCATCTCGAACAAACAATTCTGAATGTAATTTTCCACGTAGTAAATGTCCTTGTACGTAAATAAGCCATTTTTACCTTTGTAATAAAAAAAGAGGAGAAATAACTTGGGACACGAAAAACACACATTTTGTGTTTCGTCGCCTTCTGCAACAGCGGAGTTATCATCCTTCCCACTTGTTGCCTCCTTCCCATGAGTTACAAACTTCATGTTGTTGTATACAAATTTATCAATAAGTTCATTTTTATATCCAATTTTGCAAAAGACTCGTAAAATGTTCACCATGTTCGCTGCGTTCATATTTTCCTTGTTGTAAATCACCTGAACGGTTAATATATTTTTTAATTCCTCATCCATGTACTTGTGGTATGCGTACACTGCGGGCATCAGCATGCACAGGTCGTTGCCCGTTGCGTTGTGTAGGCATTTTTTTAAGTTGTCAAAAATTAACTTTATCAAATTTTCCACGAAGAGGTGGCTGCTCGCCTGGCGTGTAGCACAATCCCATCCATTTTCCTCGTCCCATTGTGTGTGCAACTGGTCAAGCGGTGATTTTTTTTTTTTTTTTTTTTCTTTTCCACCTGCACGGTGGTGTTGTCCATTTTGGCTAGCTGGTCAAGGGAGTTATCTCCACCCTGTTGAAGTGGCACTTCGGTTATTTGCCCTTCTTCCCTCGCCTCACTCCCCTGGTGGAGTTTCCTCAGAAGGGTTAACAATTTTACGTTGTCCAGCACAGATAAGTCAAACTTGTTCAACAACAACACGTTGCAGTGATAAAGTAGGAAGGGTCTCAAGGAGAAGGGGATCTCGAAGGCTGTCCCCAATATTAGCACTCTCTCCAAGGAAGCAATTAATTTTTTATTTGTTAACCCTTTATTTTGGTCGGTTTCCCTCCTGAGTGTGCGAATGAAGTTGAGGAGGATGTGCGTAATGTTGTCTCGTACGTCGGGAAAAAAAAGGAATACAAGTTCCTTCCTTGTTTGTTTTTTTTTCTTCAAAAGTAAGTGCGTGTAGAAGTTGTACAGTACGTAAATTGTGTCAACTGCGTGGAAGTTAAAATGGAAGTCCTCCATTAAATGTGCGCGCCTTAGTGAATACCTTCGTGCAATGTCGGCGGGGAAAGAATTAGCTGGTGTCTTCCCATCCGCACAAGTGTCTAGCATATCCTCAGTGTGAGTTGGAGCGTTGCCAGGTGCATGTCGCACGTAACTCACATAGTCATCCGACGTGCCTTCCTCCCATTTGCATTTCACTTCCGACACGTCACCCAGGGGGGATGAGGACAACAAACCCTCGTTAAGACAGTTCCGTGGGGAAGAATCATCCTGTGTGGACCCCCCTTTGCCTCGTATCATATCCCCAAGAGTAGCTATATGTTTTATGTAAATATAATTCATGCTGTACAGATAAATAATATCCTCGTCCACGTCATAAGTGTAAGTTTTTTTCAGTGGACAAAATTTTTTCCCGAAAAAAAAATGTGTGCATATGTTTATGCACGTGTTCATGCTGTCTATCTCTTTGTAGTACAGCTCATTGTCAGATTGAATCAAAGCATACATGTAACGTATGACCTCTTTAAAAAAGGAAAAGACATTTTTCCTCAAATGGTCACTCTTGTCCGCATGGTGCCATTCACTCAGATCGTAATTAAAGGCAATTCTTTTAACAATGTCCACAGAAAAAAAGTGAATGTTCTGACTTACGTGTTTGAGTAAGTTGCTAAATTCTTCTTTCATATTGAGAGTTTTTATAATATCTAAAAGGAGCATATAGCTGTTGATGCTCATGAATTTTTTTTTTTTTTCCCTTGCTTGTTTTTCTCCTCCCATTACAGGGCAATCCTCTAGGTAATCATTCACGTAGCGCAAAACGAAGTTCACATAGTACCTGATGCGGTCGTCACATGTGTCCATATTGCCCTTCACACATAGTGTGTGCAAATTTTGAATGACCTGATCAACGTGTTCGTTGTCACTTCCCCTCTCGTTGGAGAATCCATGTTGCTTGCCGCAACTAACACGGCATCCCTTCAAAAGGGAATTAATCTCGCGTATTTTGTCATTGACATAGATCTGGTTAAAAATTGAATTGATGGAGTTTCCTTTCCTTGTTAAGAAATCGTCATCCACAATGTGTTCATACACCAAAGTTTTCCTGCCGCTGAATTTGCGGCAGGCAACACCCCTCCCTTTTAGCTTCGGTGGGTAGGAAAAAACGGTTGGCCAATAGGTCAAATGTTTGCCTGGCACAAACGGCCCTTTAACCCAGCATCTCATTCGGGGAACTGTGGACGTTGTGGTTTGGGGGCGAATAGTTTAGCTTAAATGCGACAGCATGGCCCCTTACACCAGCTCACTAGCGGCAGAAGCTTACATAATTTTTTTTTATACGTTGCCATAAGCCACTCCACTTGAATGGCTCTTATCATATGTTAGAAGAAAAAAAAAAAAAAAAAAAAAAAAAAAAATTTTGGCTCCTATATATGAAGTTCTGTTTTGCCCTTATTCGTAAAAGGTATCATATGGTGCCCGATTTTTTTTTTTTTAAGAAAAATGTAACAAAGTGTTGCACAGATTGGACCACGAAAAAAAAAAATACACCGCACAAAAGGGGACCTACGCAGAGTCATTCACTCACAAGATGGGATATCTCTACACACGTATGATTAGCGGCTCTACGTGGTGCGTGGCGAGGTCGTGGCGTTGCGGCCACGGGGGGCTTCTACCACGCACAGGCATAGGATATACACAGGTCATCTACAAGGGTTATTATATGTATTACACACTTATGGGGCCTCTTTCGTCAGCGTGTATATTGTAGCAGCGCGCTTTTACTTCACATAATTAGGGTTCTGTTACACATCGCATGGGGGAACGAGTCAAATTGGGGGGTCTGTTTTAATTACCAACAAATTAGTACTTATACCAACTTGTCCTTGGGATTCCGGTTAAGGAGCTCATTTTTTTTGGGAACCTTGTCTGTGCACATTTCGTATTGGGCCCATGTATTCGCCTAATTATGGACGTTTTTTTTTTTTTTTTTTAAAATACTAAATTGTACAATCAAGCGTAAAAATAAACTTATGGCTACATTTGAGCGGACAGCAAAAAAAAAAAAAAAAAAAAAAAAAAAAAAAAAATACAGGCTTGGCTCGTCATATGCATGTAGAGCGCAGTGCTAGGAAAAAAAAAAAAAAAAAACGGGCGAACAACGTTGCTTTGGGACGAGTTTGTTTCACGTTTGTTCTTCTTCGAACAATTTGTTCGCGTCACCAGTTTATTCTGTTCCTGCTTTTGGTTGTCACTGCCTGACTTGTTCTGTGGACCATTTTTTTTTTTTTTTTTTTTGCCTCGCCATCAACGCTGCAGCCGCTCACAACAACGTGACACCAGCTGTTACAACACCAAAGAGATGTAACACCACCCACTAGCTGGGAAACCTCGAATGAGCAAGAAACAAAAAAGGGAACACACACATGAACATGACTGCGGCAGGGCCATCACCATGACTCGGATGTCGTCCAAGGAGAAGCAGTTTCGTCACCAGAGGGGATCCAAAAAGGGTCACCCAGGATGAATTGATCTCAATAGGGAGAAAAAAAAAAAAAAAAAAAGAGAAAGTAAAAAAAACAACAACAAAAACAAGAAGAAAACGCAAGCGCCGTATTATTCCCCCCACGGTTGTCCGAACAACCCAAGTGGAGATGGTTCTGCGCAACAACAGGGGAGAGGGTTGCGACCCAAGGAAGAGGAAGGCGCAGGGGGGTGCGGTCCGCATGGAATTGGCGAACCGCTCTTGCCATAATGGCTACGTGACGCATGACTACGCGACGGATGACTGCGCGAAGGAGGACTCCATGAAGGATGTCACTGGTGAGGGGCGCGCTCGTGCCATCACTGCAACCACGTGTGGGTTCCCGTGTTTGTGCCACGGTGAGGGTTCCTCTGAAGAAGGCCCACGACTGCTCCTCACGCTGCCAGAGAGCAGCGCGCGAACAGAAACGCGCAGGCACCCCTCCCCACACGCAATCACCCCCGTGCTACCCCCCTCCCCACAACTGCGTGCAGAGTACCAAGTAAAGGAGTTGACCAAGTTAATGGACAAGTACGACGTGCGAAAAAACTTCGCTTGTTTCGGAGGACCCTTTACCAGGTTTGCAAATGAAACTTACACATTTACACACAGATACTTCAAACCGCATTTAGGAATACATATGAACACATATTTATTTAATGACTTTATTTTCATTAAGAATTATATTAAGATTATAAAATTCTCCAGGTGGCACATTCTTGTGTATCTCTCGGACAATAAAATATATGTCTACAAGCACAGTCGGTCCTTGTGGCACTTGGACCATTTTAACGAGTGGAAGCATTTGCCCATTCCAACTTGTAACGAAATAAAGGATATTCAAATTGTGTCGTGTGATTACAAAGGAGATCTCTACTTTGACTTTCCTAAGGGAACAAATTATGCTCTCCAGGATGATTACCAGTTCTGTGGTTCTACACACCAACATGAGACCATCGATCCGATTCACTTCTTCGGAATTAGCTTAGTTGACAGCAGGGATAATTTATACTTAGGGTTGAACACAAATGTTAATGCTAGTAGGATCAACATTAAGCAAATGAAAATGATTATTCCTCGTTCGTTTGAAAAGCGCAAATTGAGAATGAGGACCATTTTGGTCAGTCTACCCGAGCTCAATGAATATGACCTACGCTCTTGCGCCGTATATTTGAAATACGCTTCCATATTCGAGCTCTCCTATACGCGTCGTGGTAATCACACTGGTGGGAGGAGAGTCAGTTGCCGCAAGCAGGGCATAAATAACGCGAGAGAATCTTCCAAGGGTCACCAATCAGATGAAGCAGCAGCTACATTGCATGTGGAAAATACAAAATACGAAATGGATACAAATGAGGGTTTTAATGTGGATTACAGAAAAGGGTTGAAAAGGAAGGGGAGAACTGCGCACAGGGGTAGGGTGGCCTCTCAAATGGTAAAAGTTTCAACAAAGGGGAAGAACAAAACAGGTGGTTCTACAAGTAAACCTGCCTTCCGTGGGGATAAACTCGGCGGAAGTACACACACCCAAGAGGAGACACGCGCCGCAGATTCACTCAATTGCGCTGTGGGTGAAATGCAAAGGGGGGAAGACCATCATGATCATATGACCAGAGAGCGCGCTAAGAAGAAAAGGCGAATTAACCATGCCCAAACGGGCGGCCACCCTGGTCAGGTACCTCACAGTAGCAGTTTGTCCAACGGGGGGAGGAGAGCGACAAAATGTGCAACAGCTAGAGGTGGCACGATTAACCCGTCTAACATGGATGACCCGCCTAACGTGAATGACGCGCCAAGCGCAGGCACTTCCTATCGAGCTACGCAAAAGAAGGATCATTTCATTTTCATAAAAACTTCAAACAATATGAAGTTTAAAAAGAGGCTGATACGGTCCAAACCAAAGGTGCTGTTAAGCGGAACATCCTGCGCACATGGCTGTGTGTTGTTTGAAAATAAAGAGATTTATTTTTGGGTTTGTGGACAGGGGGGATCACTTGTAGAAGATTCGGTGAATGCGGAGAAGGTGGTCGTGTCTAGCAAATTCTCCACACATAAGGGAAGACAAAACAAACGATTTACTTTTAAAAAATTGGAGTACCCCAAACTCAACATCGTCGATGTAGTCTACTGCAACAACACTTACATTATGCTGTCTGAGGATAACATCCTGTTCATTTTAAAGTCCCCATATTTGCATACCCTTCGAGCGGTGAATTTTTTCTTTTACCTGAACAACTACCTACCAAAGGGAGTAAATCCTAAACGCACAAGCGGGGTCCTCACTCTGCAAAAAATTAGAGACTCCACTTTGGTCAAAATGTACCTTACAGACTACATATTGGTGACGGTCCACAGCAGCAAGGACATTTGCTTTACCCCCATTTTGTTTCACAGTGTGTATAGCTACATGGACGCCCAGTATATTGACGTCCTTTCTACGAAGTACGAGCCGCAGGTACGTCTTTTCCGACTGTGGGGTAACTCTCCACTTGAGGGGAGGCGACTACTCAATTGGCAGAGCTGAGTGAGCGCTCAAGCGGGCGACCATACGTGTTCTGCTCACCATGACACGCGGCCTCCTTCCTCCTTCCATAGGTGACCAAACTGATAAAGGATCTGGGAAAGTTTTGCACACGGGGTCTGGAGAATCAATTTTCGCACGAAGAAAAAAGCATGTACCCAAATTTGATAAAGTACAAAATGATTCGCACCTGCGCCCAAAACAAAAACTGCTTCACCATTTACGTAAGCCCGAACTCGCTGATCGTGTGCATTTACAACTTATTTGAGTATTACCAAGTGCTGGACACGTCCATATCGAATTTTTTGAGTAAGTATTACATTATGTAGCGCGACGTCGACGTTGTGTGCATCCTCTCCCTGTCTCAGTTGATCTCTGTCGCCTTTGTCGTCTGTTTGTTTGTTTTTCCTCCTGGACCATCTTTTATTTGTTGTCCTCTTTCCCTGTGCTTTAATATGCTTTACTGCGGTTTGCAGCGCTTTATTGTGCCCTGCCAAGTTATACATGTAAACAAACCTATCTTTTCTGCAACACGATTTGTTTTACCCCCTTTTTAAACGCACGCATTTGTGGAGATAGCCGTTGCTCGGCTGTCACACAGTCGAATGTTTTCTTAAATTCGTCCCTCCCTTGATCTCGCGTGTGGGCGATGCGCACGATGTATACGCCGACGGCACACGTTACACGCTACACGGACAGAAAAGAAAACAAGAAAGCACAACAGTTTTTAAGGGTTTGGAAGATGCATATTTTAAAATTTTCCACCCAAGTCCACTTTTGTGTTCTTCCGCGCCGCCAGCATTTATTTGGTGGTAATCGCGATGGTAATAGTACAAAAAAGGGACATTTTTTGCCTGAACAGAAATTGCGCTAAAATGGCTAGTTTTTTTTTTTTTTTTTTTTTTTTTTTTTTTTTTTGTTGGTGGGGGCAATACAAATAACAGGGCGTGTAAAGAACAAAAGAGCTATTTTTCCCGTTGTCCAATTTTTTTTTTGCTTTTTTTTTCTGAACAGGTCATGCGAAAAATTCACAAATGTATGAACCAACAGTGGTGCTTTTTTTTTTTTTTTTTGTTTATAAATTTTTCGCTAATAGAGAAAATGTGTTGTCGAGATTTGGCGGTAACCAGGTCCAAAACGGCACACGCAAAGGAAAAAACAAAAATGTACAACTGTACAAATGTGTAAATAAGTTAAACAGGTAAATAGGTGAATGTGTAAATGTATAAATCTGCATAGACATGTTACACACACATCTCGCGTTTTTTTTTTTTTTTTTTTTTACGGCTTTGCCTGGGGCGGACAAATTATAGCACTTCGATCTAACGCAAAGTTGAACAGCCAAACTACGTATACATTTTAAATTCCCCTGTTGTGCGTCAAAACTGTGCCTTTTTTTTTTTGTGAAATTTGTAATTTGAAAATAGGAAAGCTTGCCCCCTTGGTGACGTACCTGTTAAGCCCGTTTATTGTTCCTCCCAGGGCTCTTAACGAAAGCAACTGCGAGGAGTGAATTGACACAAACGAGAGTTGGTCACGCGAGTTTTTCCCATTTTGTCCAAATAGACGAAACACAGACCGAGTGCGGCCAACTTATCCCAAATCGGATTGCCACCATAAGTGTCTACATGGGTATCTGCATTGGGTCCATTTTGTCCTGTTAAAAGATAAGTGGACGCATGAGCGGACCTTTCGTCTTTAAAGGCGATACAAGATGCAAAACATGTAGAAGAAAAAAAATGCCCACTTCGTGTCACTCTTTGCAGTTAAATGTGGATAGCTCTTTTTTCACAGATTGACGCTGTTATTTTATTTGTTTATGTTACCGATTTGTTCCTTTCAACCTTGTGTGTTAAAGTATAGTGTAACCCCGGTTTGCTCAGCAACGCCACTTTTTTTTTTTTTTTGCTTCCCAATTTTTCTACCACACATTTTATGAATAGCTGTGTAACCATGTGTGACAGCATTTGCAAAAATGAAAAGAAGTTTGTGTTGGGGCCTGCCCCCTCGCCTTGCACCACGATGGAGGACTACGCCGTTTTTGAAGTAGGACTTCTTCGCGAGAGGAGAGGCCTCAACGCACGCCTCTTGTGCGTGTTACCACCTCCCATGCAGCAGTGTTAATTTGCATCCCTAATTTGTATTCCCCTTTTCCACCCCAGCCCGCAGCAAACCCCGTTATAAAAAACATAGTCCAGGAAACGACAATCCATGTGCCAAAAATAGAGTACAAGGAAAAAATCGTCCACGTGCCAAAAGTTGAATACAGGACGTACCCCGTCCTGAAGGATGTGGAAGCGCCCATATACCGAGAAAGGTACAGGTACAAAAATGTCCAGGTCCCGCAAAAGAAGTTCAGGGTCAAGCCCGTGTACAAAGTGGTAGACGTACCTCAGTACAAATATGTTAATAAATATGTGAAGAGAAAGTATAAACGATTTCAATACGTACCAAAGGAAGTCCCTGTCCCTTTTAGACCCAGGAGAGAAATTTATACAGAAATTCCGATCCGTAGGTATATCCCCCAATATATGGAGGAAAATGGTCGCATAGAACCAGACATGAATAATAGCGCTTATAACCTTCAGGGAGAATTACCCCTCTTCGAAGGGTACAATGATAATTTTTTAAATTTGTTGAATCCTTTTAGTAGTTATACGAACAAGAAACAGGATAACTGCTTTTTGAGCTGCCTTTGTAATGGAAAGAATGAGGAGTCATTAATGTATGAAATGGATCCTCTTCTCTTTTCTAATGCAGTTTATGCACAAGGGAGGGACAAGGTGTACGAGGTGAGCAGCGGATATGAATTTTCCCCCGAGCAGTACAACACATTTGCGTATAATAATTACCCACTTGTTATACATAAACGGGGAAATAATTTGTATGACCGAATGATAGAGACCACCTCCAACTTGCTAGCGGCAGCTGGGGTGGCTCTCGTGCTGGCTGGCAAACTGGGTCTGCAGGGAATATCTCTCCTCGTCGGCGGTGCTGACAGGGAAAAAGGGGGCCACACTGATGTTGCTGGTGTTGGTGCGGGTGCCGTTGTTGGCGGCCCTGGCGCCGAGCCGTATGTGCTTGATGCAGGTCGACGTGACACGCTCAAAGACACGCAGGTTGATGAAAAGCAAATAGAAGATCATAGTGGGAGAAACACCATAAAAAGGGCAACCAGATAGGGGTCGAGTTTTTGCACTTTTTAACAAGGTGGAGCAAAAGGAGAAGAACCCCTAGCAATAATTAAAAGTTGACCCCATGTTGCATGGCCCAAATGGAGATTTCTGGTAATTAGGCGTGTGTAGATGAACTCCTCCCAGTTTTAGCCACGACGCACATTTGCACATCACAGAGTGGAAGTTAATTTGTACCACTTACACAAGTGGGACGCAAACGGTTAACAGGCGAGTTACACCAGAAAAAAAAAAAAAAAATTCTTAAATATTATTCGATTTATAATATTTAATACATTTTACATGGTCTCTTTAATATTTTACGTTACATTATACATGTCCTTTTTTTTTTTTTTTTTTATTGCTCCACGGGGCGTTTTTTTGTTTCCCCTTTTTATTGTACGAACTTAATTAAACCTAGGAGGGGATCTTCCACCCCACCGTTGCTCACTCACCCGTCCTTATATTTTCCTGTGTGTGTTAGCGACGCGGTGTTATACATTATGACTGGACCAAACGTTTTTTCCTTTTTTTTTAAAAAATACCACGGCGTTTTTTTTTTTACACCTTGTTATATTATGCCTTTACATTTGTTCCTCCTGTTTGTGAGGTACATCAACCTGGCGCGTCCACTGCTCAGGAAAAAAAAAAACGTATCTCCCCAATTCAATATATCGTGCGGTATAAAAAAGAAGAAAAAAAGGCTAACTGGTTGCCCCTTCAGTTTGTTATGCATCCCTGGGACGGTCAACTTACGCAACTCCTCACACCATTTTCGAATTTTTTTTCCTTCATCGGTGAAAAGTTTCACTGCGCCAAACACATGTGTTCATCTTAGCATGTGCATTATATGCACGTGAATTTTTTTTTAATACCCCCCCCAAGTTGGTACTTTTCCATTTCGCAAAATTATCACATACATGTACATACAGGTGCGTGTTACCATATGCATACTTTTTTTCCCCCCCCGACGAATGAGGCTACGGCTACTCAGTTTCCCCGCGCGTAAATATGTGAGCAGCACATGATGTAATAATATATGTGACTTTTTTTTTTTCCCCTCATTTACACTGATTTGCTTATACCCCTTCGCGCTGTTAAACGCATGTGGCCCGCGCCCCCCTTTGGAAGTTTTTTTTGAAGATCGAAAACACAGAGCTGAAGAATCGCCGCAGTAATAGTGGTACGAACGTCCGTACAGCTCATAGTCTGTGTGAAACCTACAAATACACCCACGTGTACCATCTGCTCTGCATTCGCGCAAACATGTTTGGAAGGGGCCTTGGGCGAGAAATACTTAAGCGGGTCACTGGACACCCGTGTATGATCCCCCAAATGGGCCATGTGAGAAACGAAGTGAAGAACGCGAGCATGATCACAAAAAGAGGAGTATCCTTTTCACGAATACATTTAACTCACTACCTGGAGGATTATTATACTTCAGCGGAAATTGCAACGAACATGGTGTCACCCATGTCTGAGTACGTTTGGTGGAGCTGGCTTTTCCTACAGGTGAAGAGGAACATCGGCTGATTATAGTGTGTACCGACTGGAAAAAAAAAAAAAAAGCGCCTTTGTGTATAACACATATGGGCAGCCGCATCATTTTGTTACGTTACAAAATTTACAATTTTATTAATACCTTTTTTTTTTTTTTTTTTTTCCCCCTTTTGCAAAAATGAACAGGCCGCCATAGTCTTTGGAACCTTGTTCCATTCCAATTATTACTTCACGGGCAAGGCTCTGCCCAAAGTACAAGGAAACTCTCAGTTGTGTGAAGATTCATGGTGATGTCTTTTCTCCATGTAAGGAGGCATTGCTAGAGGACGCCCTCCACCAACACCCCATGGAGAGAATACCTCATTTAAAAACTGTTTCCATTTTTTTTTTTTTTTTATTTTGCTCCATTGTGTAGTATGTCCTGTGCGTATCTCCTTCCCGCGTCCCGCTTTATTTTTCATGTAATTTATTATTTTTTTTTTTTTTTTCACAACGGTGAGGAATATAACACATTTTTTTTTTTGAGGATAATTAACGCTCAGGAGGAGGTTCGCCTTGATAGGCACCACAGTACGGACACTTGGGTGTGGGTCCACGGGGCTTGAAATATGCAACTTGCCCATCGAGACATGTTCTTTTTCGTTAAGACTTTATTAAAATGGTACACATAAAAGGGTGTGTGCGTGTGTGTGTACATATGTTACGTGTGTAGGTGGTGGTGGGAGGAAGAGGAGGGTATATACGTGAGCTCCCATTCCTACACGCGAAACGCCTGTTCACTTCACATTTCAGTGGGCACTCAATTCGGCTTGTCCATTTTAACGCCGTCTCCCCCCGCAACACATCCCAATAGCGCAAAAGGGTACATTTTCGGAAAGGGAAAAAAAATTTTAATTCAAATGGGAGAGATTCCCCAAAGCAGTTTTGCAAAAGCAGATGAAGCGATATCAGCAAATGGGGTGAAACACGAAGAGGAAAAAAATGTCCCAACGTGGTTAACAAAAAAAAAAAAAAAACAGAAAAGAAAAAAAAAAGGGGAAAGCTCATTCGTGAGACTTCACAGAGGGGCATATATACCTTGTGCGGAAAAAAAAAATAAATAAAAAAAAAAAACGAATTGTCTTGGCACCCCAATCAAAGAGGTATTGCAAATCACTGGCAAAGTTCACTTCACCCGACGTACTTCTTTACATCTGCATGAGCAAACATCATTTGTGTGGATTGATCTGCAGAGAAGGGGGAATAAATACGTCAACCGAGGGCCCAGAACTCATCCTCGTACATGGACTTGCTGCTTTCTTTAGCCTTCATGTCTTCGTTAAACATGACTTCAAAATTTTCATTCTTTGCCTGTTCATTCAGTTGTTGGTACTTGCCGTTATACAAAGCATAGCTAGCGGCACTTCCAGTTACGAGAAAGAGAAGACCCATTCCACTGGCGATGTATGTTTGATTAAACTTTGGTGCACCTCCATTTCCCGCTCCGGTATTGTGTTTTTTTTGTCTCCCTTCACTGTTGCTGTGTTCATACTGATTTTGTTCCTGTTCGTTGAAGCTGTTATAATTTGTATTTCCCTCTGTATTATTTGCATTTTGGCCTTCTCCAGAGGTGCTTGAAAAATCCTCAAACTTATGTTCACGGAAATTCCTTGCTCTTTTGGGCATACTGAATGGGGCTGCGTCCGCTTCTTCATGTGCGAGGTTGTGACTGCTCAAATGTGTTTCATCCGTTTGTGCTTCATCAATGTTATTATGTGGTTCATGCACAGCATCTTGGTTGAGGTGATTTTCATGTATTTCGTTGTTCGCATCACTTGCGAAGGGTGACTCTTCAGAGGAGGTCGTGTCTGTCAACATATCGTTGTGCTGCTGCACAGTCGCATCCGCCTCGTCAATGTGCGCGAAACTTTCGCTCATGCCGTCCTGTTTTCCTTCCATATGAGAATTTCGTTGGAGGAAACTCGGTTGGCTGCTATCCCCCGTGACGGGTAAATTGCTTTCTTCCTCCAAGGTCTCTTCGAAGTTGTCATCATGCTCATCGTCATCATGATCATGATCGTAATTGTTAAAATAAATGGTGGTATTATTTCCGGTGTTTTGTTCGTTTGACTTGTTTGGATCACAATCCTGATCTTCCCGAATGAAGGGACAGTTAACTACTATTCTGTGTCTCTTTCCATTTTTACAAGCAGACCAATCTCCCCAAACGTCACACACTTGGCAGGTTACCTCATCTGTTACGGATTCGTCCGTTAAACATATCCTGGTGCTAATTCCGTTCTTGCACGCAGACCACGAATCCCATTGTTCACACTTCTTCTCGTCATGTGACTCGCACCTTATTTGTACCAACGAAAAAAAGAAAACATTTAACAATAATGACTTGAAGCTAGCCATTTTTACTTTATTCCATTATTTGGAAAAAAAAAAAAAAAAAAAAAATTGGCTGTTTTTTAGTTGCGATTTGCCTGTCCTGTTCAGGCAATCTCGACAGCTAGCTTAAAAGCACACGCAGGAAGGGTGAAACTAACGCACACACAAAATTGTGTAAAAAGCGGGAACATAATATGCTGAATTGTGTAAAAAGGGCAACACCCGCACAGGAATGTTAAAAGTACATGTGCAAATGTGTACGTACTTTATAAACACATCTATGGTATGCGGTGCTTACGCGGGCGAAGGCAGACAAATGCGACTATACGCCGTTCGATTTGCGCAAAACCGGAGATATGAAAACAAGGCGAGAATGTGCCAACTAACGAAATTGCTATAAAAAAATTAAAAGAGAACAAAAAAAAAAAAGCGGAGAAAAATCATATTTTTCTATTCCAATGATGCTGCTCTAATGAATTTCACCAGCAACAACAATTTGCTACTCACAATTCGGGTGAACAGTGCAAAAGTTTGAGCAGCGATGAGGATGCAAAAAAAAAAAAAAAAAAAAAAAAAAAAAAAAAAAAAACGCGGTTAACACGAATCTAGCATGCAGACGGATAGTCGTTCTACACGCACAGCCATTTTTTTGCAAATTTGCATTGTCATATGCAACGCAGCTGTGTTCGTCTTTCTCATCAATGAATGGAAATGTAAAAAAAAAAGCTAAAAAAACTTCGGCGGGAGAAAACAATGTACTGGTAAAATGTGTGTGCACGAAGCTTTACAGGGGTTTAAAAAAAAAAAAGCAAAAAAAAGGATGGTATGATATTTTCCAAGTCATAAAAAAGACTAGTAAATGTTTTCACTCCAAATAGTGTGTGGGTATAATGATCAAGTGAATGTGATGGGGGGACACAGCGCGAAGGCACTAGATGATGCTCACTAGTGTGCCTCGTCCGCTTTTACGCGTTTGTGTTTCTATTATTCCCCTTTTTTACTCAATGAGGCGTTCACGCACGCGTAAGGGAAAGTATGCCCGCGGTCATCACAGGGGGGAGGGTGTGCATTCGCGTAAACGTGTGCAGAGCTGTAATGGAAATCTCAACGCGCGAAGTGGAAAAAAAAAAAAAAAAAAAAAAAAA